>NC_068996.1:38042307-38047326 GCF_001194135.2 Octopus bimaculoides | reverse complement strand
AACCCATGCTAGCATGGAAAGCGGACGTTAAACGATGATGATGATGATGATGATGTATATGTATGTATACATACAAATATGGAAATAATTTATTCTTGAACACAGAATAATGCTGAACAGCATGTATAGGGTAGATAATCCTTACATTGCAGAAAAATTTGTCAGTGGCCAGCCATGAGACTCGAATTCACATCTCTCTGATTACTGGTCAAGTGCTTTACCATTAAGCTAAACTGCCCACTGACAAATCTTTCTGCAATTTTTGAATTTATGATATATATAATTACATATAATTATATATAATTATCAGGAAAGATAATTGATCATTGTGGTACATAGCACTTGTAGTGATGTAAAGACTTTTAGTTATATGTTGTCCAAGACTACAAAGCATGTAAGACAAGATTACTTTCTTTGATATGTACTGTAATTGTGTTTTAACAACTATAAAAGAGACTTGACTGTGATATGTCCATTGACAAATGTTTATGAGGTTGTTGTTCATGGAAGCAATGCAAGTTTGATGTGATGTGTATAGGTTACATGAGGATAATGCAGAGCAGAAGGTTAAGTAGGAATGAAGAGTGGTATCATTTGCATGGAAATAAGATTTGGTAGAAGTGACAACATGTAGGTTCCCTGAAAGAGCCCTTATATGAAAAGCATTATTTCATGTATTCTAACCAAGATTTCCATTCAGACTGTAACTACAGCAATCCAGATTCTAGATCAGGCATGCATGGTTAGCTCAGTTGTTTTCAAAACCAAGGTCATGTCCATACCACCAGATATATGGGAATTGAAAGAAACAAAATGTATTGGACTGTGTGAAAGTGACTTCAAAAAGAGATGCATCAACCACAGAGATTGCAAGTCATATCAGGAAGCTGAAGGACAGTCGTACACTGCCCACTACAATTAAACATGCATTAGCCCTTCTCCCATTCAACCAACAATGATAGTTATAGATTTTGACATTCTCTGGATCATTGGTTCTCAACTGAAGTCCATATCACCCTTGGGGGGGGGGGGTCTATATAAGGTTTTGTTAGAATTTATCTGCAATAAATTGTTATACTTCTATAATACACAAAATATTTTAACAATTTTTTAATACAATTCCTAACAATATTTAATTATAAAAATATAATATGATTTTTTAAATATCAGATGGCTAGGAGGATTCATTAGAATAAAATAGGAGTCAAAAGGTTGAAAAACACTGCTCTAGATGATACTTATTGCCAAGATAAAACATTATATATGCATGGTTACTTCTATTTCACCAAATATGGGATTGAAAGGAAAGAATATATCAGACTGCGAAAAGGACATCAAAAAGAGATACACCAACCACTAACAGTCTGAATAATTGCCAGATTGTATATGGTATATCTTATATAAATGCATCTGAATATAGTACTTTCCATGCATGGAACTTGAAGTAGTTTACATAGAATTCTTGTATTTTTTAATAATATATAGACTTGGTTGGGGGGTTGAAAATGCATCTGGTTCTTAAAACAAATTGTAGTTTTTAATTTTTAAAAATTTATTAAGGTAACTTTCTGGTTTCAACAAATCTTTGATTTTCCAATGGTAAATGCAAAACAAGATAAAAGTTTTAAAGAAAGAGAATGTACCGGAGAAATTTTCATATTGATAAAGCTTGCTTAAAAAAATGAAACGTTCAATAAGTTTTGTAGTGAAATTACATGGCATGCTGGCAGAATCATTAGCATGCCAGGCAAAATGCTAAGCAGCATTTCGTTCTTTACATTCTGAATTAAAATTCTACAATGGTGGTGCCCTGGCATGACTGCAACTTTCAAGCTGAAACTAGTTAAAGAGTTAAAGAGAATAAAAATTCAAGTATTCAAGTTTCAAATTTCATGGCAACAGAAAATGAGGAATATTCAAATGCTCAATAAATTTCATAACAATAATACATGATAGAAAGTTCAATGGATTTCAAACAGTAAGTTACGTTAGGTATTAAATATGAAGATTTTAATAAAAAATAGAAATAGAATTCTTTACAAGTTCTGTTTTGTTGAGTGAAGGAGAATTACTTTTTGCTTTGTCTGTAAAGCTTGAACTATGTTTCAAGCTGTGTATTTGTATATTATTATGTGCGTGCGTGTGTGTGTGTGCGTGTGCGTGTGTACAGGGTGTGATGGGTAAATTGTCACCAGTTTATATTTTTAGTTTTGCACATGCGTATTGCTTGGTTTTGATTTTGCTGACTACACAGTATAGTAGGGTCAGTTGGGCACCATCTGTGAGAAAAACAGCACCATAATGCAGTTCACTCTGCCAGAAATTTGGAAACGACATTTGCGCTGAAAGCTCCAGTATGAACATTTCAGAGTGTTTGGGTGTCAATATGAGAACAGTGCAATCTGAGGACATGTACCAAGAGTGATAAAAACCAAGCACCCAGTCAACATTATGGTGTTTGGAGTGATCACTAATGATGGCAAAGTTATGCCTCCATTCGTCTTCCCACACAGCCTCACTCAACATGGAGGCCCACATCAAGTGCCTGGAGGAAGTAGCGCTGCCCTGGGTCAAGAAGGTAGCTGCTGGGAGATCCTATGTCTGACAACAGGAGTCTGCACCATGCTACACAAGCAGGAGAACCCAGTCATGGCTGTCAGACAATTTCCGTAACCACATCACCCCTAACATCTTATTTCTTTATTGCCCACAAGGGGCTAAACACAGAGAGGACAAACAAAGGGATTAAGTTGATTACATCGATCCCAGTGCATAACTGGTACTTATTTAATCGACCCTGAAAGGATGAAAGGCAAAGTCGACCTCGGCGGAATTTGAATTCAGAACGTAGTGGCAGATGAAATACCGCTAAGCATTTTGCCCGGTGCGCTAATGTTTCTGCCTGCTCGCCGCCTTATCATCTGGCCACCTGACTCCCCAGACTGCCGTCCCCTTAATTATTATGTGTGGGACACAGTTGAGCGAGAGACCATCAAAACTCCTTGTAACACCAAAGATGAACTGAAGGCAAGAATTATGGCAGCATTCACCAACTTAAACAAGGAGACCGTCCAAAAGAGTTGCAAGAGATTCTGAAGTTGCTTGGAGGCTGTGGTTGAAGTCAATGGTGATTTTAGTGAATAAATTTACTCTTTAGTATTTCAAGATATTTTTATGTAATTTTGGTAAATGTAACTGTTAAAATGAGATGTCAGTGTTATTTTCATCTCTGTGTAATTTAGACAACAATTTATTCACCACATCCTATATATATATATGTGTGTGTTATCTGTGTGTGTGTGTGTGTGTGTGTATATATATGTATATATATATATATACACACACACATACATACTAAGAAAGAAAGAAATAAAGAAACAAAAAACAAATAAACAAACAAGCGAACAAACAAACAAATATACAAACAATATATATAGGCTTTAAGACATAGGTTCAAGTCCTGATGATATTACTCATCCCAATGATATTACTCATCTTTGTTTGCCCATATCCTAGCATTCTAGCTGGTCGACTGCATAAGTATGTTATTTCTTTATCAAATCTAGTCAGTTATTATTGTTCTGCAGTAGTCAAGCATTTTACACCAAATTTTAGACTTATATGTTTGAGATGCTGTCTCATGATTCCAAACTATTACAATGGTTGAAAACATATGAACTGACCTTGAACCTCCTCCTATTTCATTATCATCATCATCGTTTAACGTCCGCTTTCCATGCTAGCATGGGTTGGACAATTTGACTGAGGACTGGCAAGCCAGAAGGCTGCACCAGGATCCAATCTAATCTGGCAAAGTTTCTGCAGCTGGATGCCCTTCCTAACGCCAACCACTCCGAGAGTGTAGTGGGTGCTTTTGCGTGCCACCGGCACGAGGGCCAGTCAGGTGGTACTGGCAATGGCCATGCTCAAAAAGGTGTTTTTTACGTGCCACTGCACGGGAGCCAGTCCAGCAGCACTAGCAACAACCTCGCTCGAATGATTTTCTAACGTGCCACCGGCACAAGTACAATCATATATTTTTAATACCCTTTTATTTATATGGATGTCTTTGTATGTATTTAATTATTGTTTCTACTTGATAATGATTATCTCTTCTTAAAGATGTACTTATTGAGGTATTTTCTTTTTTAATCTACCCTCTCTCTCTCCCTTTTCTGCACGCCTGTCATTCAGTTGTATATCTATGTACTTATAGATATTATTATTGTTGTTTCATTTTTGTGTTGTTGTTGTCGTTGTCGTCGTTGCTGTTGTTGTTGCTGTTAATGCAGTGAGCTGGCAGGATTGTTAGCATACTGGGCAAAATGTCTAGTGGCATTTCACCTGTCTTTACTTTTTACTGGGTTCAAGTTTTGTTGAAATCTACTTTGCCTTTCATCCTCTCAGGGTTGATAATATAAGTACAAGTCGAGCACTGAGTTCAGTGTAATTGACTTATTCCCTCTCCACAAAATTTTAAGCCTTGTTCCGAAAAGATTATTATTATTATTATTATTATTATTATTATTATTATTATTACTGCACTGGCTGGATCATTAGCATGGCAGGGGTAATGCTTAGCAGCATTTCACTCGTCACTACATTCTGAGTTCAAATTCTGCTAAGGTCAACTTTGCTTTTCATTCTTTTGGGGTCAATAAATTAAATATCAGTGAAATACTAGGGTCAGTGTAATTGACTTGTCCCCTCCCCCAAAATTTCAGGCCTTGTACCCATAGTAGAAAATATTATTATTATTATTCAGTAGTTTTATTTTTATAACGTACTTTCACTTCACTACCGAGCGCAGCTCTGTGCGCCTTGGGTATGTGCTGTGGTTTGCTGTGGTGCTCTTATGTTTACTGTATTGAAAGTGTTTTGCGTAGAATGTGTGCAGTACCCAGTAGTGCAATTTTCTGTATGTTATATATATTTGTAAGTCCTGGTGTTTTTGTTATGTATTTGTCTGAATATTTTTTTATTATACCTAAGGCACCTACTATGATAGGAATTGTTTCT
>NC_068996.1:38036193-38040281 GCF_001194135.2 Octopus bimaculoides | reverse complement strand
GGTCTATAGTTTTGTGGTTTCTCTGTTTCCATGGATTTGGGGATTAAGATGGTTTTCCCTTTCGTGAGCCATTCAGGCATTGTCTCTGGCTCTGCTAGTATGTTGTTTATTATTATTATTATTATTGGGCTGGCAGAATTGAAGGTGGCAAGCTGGCAGAATCATTAGCATACTGGGCGAAATGCATAGCAGTATTTCAGTATTTCACCTGTTGCTATGTTCTGAGTTCAAATTCTACCAAGGTCAACTTTGCCTTTCATCCTTTCAGGATCAATAAGTACTCATGAAACACTGGGGTCAATGTAATCGATTATCCCCCTCCCCATATGAGCTGATAGAATCATCAGAGTGTCAGACAAAATGCTTTGCAGCATTTCTTCTAGCTTTTTTATGTTCCATGTTCAAAACTTTGGCTTTCATCTCTTCAGGGCTGATAAAAATAAAGTTCTAGTCAAAAAATGGTGTTAATGTAATCACCAAACCCTGCTTCCCCTAAAATTATTGACTTTGTGCCAAAATTTGAAGCACTTATTATTATTATTATTATTATTATTATTATTATTATTTTAGAAAGGATTGATGTGACTCTTCACAAAAGTAAACAATCAAGATGAAGAGTGCAATTCGATTGTAAGATATTTTATTGGTTGAACAATATTTCAACAGTATGTGTGTCTTTGTCAAGTTCAAAATTAGAAGTGATAAAAATGCAAAATTATAGAAATTTAAATATAAAGTATGAACGAGAGCAACCAGCGTCCACACGCTGATGGAATGACATCATTTGTCTTTAAGTTTCAATTTTATAACAGGCGAAAAGAAAAAGACAATTATAATATAATGTGAGTTGTTCCTAGCAGGGCTATTATTATTATTATTATTATTATTATTATTATTATTATTATTATTATTATTATTATTATTATTATTGCCTTTGCACAGCTTCTAATGCTGGAGATGTACTACAGTGTCAGTTGTTCACTACCTGTTATAAAATTGTAACTTAAAAACTGATGATCTCATTCCATCAATGTGTGGACACTGGCTGCTCTCGTTCATACTTTAAATTAAATTTCTATAATTTTGAATTTATATCACTTCTTATTTTGAGCTTGATAAAGACATAATACTGTTGAAATATCGTTCAACTAATAAAATATCTTACAATCGAATCGCGCTCTTCGTCTTGACTATTATCATCATCATCATCATCATCATCATCATCATCATCATCATCATCATCATCATCATCATCATTATTCCTTCTTTTGTACTGTGATGATCTTCTTAACACTAGGTTGTTTAATTGACTCTCTCTCAAGTTGTGTAAACTGAAATAGTACTTTCCACAGGATATTTACCATTCCTACAAGTGTTGTCTTTTGCAATATCGTATTGTTAGGAGAGATTCCATTTGTGTGAAGGTGTTTCAGACCCATGTACTTCTCTCACAATTGGTACCACTCTTGTCTGCATATTGTAGGGGTTTTTATTTTTATGTTCCTTACCATTGATATAATGATCTTCTGGGGCAAGCTACATCAATCAACAAGCACCTCCTTTAAGTATCTTTTTCCATGAAAATTATGTCTGGTCTTGTAAGTTGAAGAACCCTATTTGTCTGGATTGTGAAGTCCCCCAAAAGTTTCACTGACTGATATTCTAGGACACTCTGTACAAGCATGTCACAGACACTCGTGATGTATGTCACACTTTCCATCTTCCCACATTCATTTGTTTTATCTGGGCTCTTTTCTTTTACTCGTTTCAGTCATTTTGACTGTGGTCATGCTGGAGCACCACCTTTAGTCTAGTGCTTGATCCTGAGCAGCTACGAAACAAAATTTGCTGACAGGTATCTTTGCTGCAAAAGTGTACAATCACTTGCTTCAAAATGAGATGCTACTTGTCAAGCAGAAGGGATGTTGGAAACATTTAAAAAAAAACAAGGACCATCTTGCTATTGGCAAAATAATCATGAATGATTGTAAAAATGCTTAGCAGCATTTTCACCTGGCTTTATGTTCTAAGTTTAGTTTTGCCTTTCATTTTTTCAGGTTAATGAAATTAGTATCAGTTAAGTACTTGAGTCAATATAATCGAGTATACCCCTCCACAAATTTTAAACCTTGTTCCTATAGCAGTAAGGATTATTATTATAATTATAATCAGGTTGTGATTATTATTACATTGTTGATCATGCTATAATTATTCTTATCAAATTGGTGTTGTCTTCGTCTTTTACTCTGCTGATTAATTAATATCTCTCATTATCTCTAACTATATTCTAAAGTGTATTTTGAATAGACTAAATATTTATCTCTAGATCAATTTATGACCTGTGACTGAATGGTACTACTAAGGCCTAATAAGTATATTCTTATATTTGAAGGTGCCACAGTCTAGCTCAGTGTTTTTTTCAATCATTTTTACCTATGGACCACTTTGGTGTCTATTTAATTTGAATGGTTCCTCACAGCCATTCAATGTTCAAAAAATCATATTAAATTTTTTATAGTTAAATACTATTCTTTCTTTATTCTTTTATTCTTTTACTTGTTTCAGTCATTTGACTGTGGCCATGCTGGAGCACCACCTTTAGTCGAATCAAATCAACCCCAGGACTTATTCTTTTTAAGCCTAGTACTTATTCTATCGGTCTCTTTTTGCCGAACCGCTAAGTTACGGGGATGTAAACACACCAGCATCGGTTGTCAAGCGATGTTGGGGGGACAAATGCAGATACACAACATATACACACATACATATATATATACATATATACGATGGGCTTCTTTCAGTTTCCGTCTACCAAATCCACTCACAAGGCTTTGGTCGGCCCGAGGCTATAGTAGAAGACACTTGCCCAAGGTGCCATGCAGTGGGACTGAACCCGGAACCATGTGGTTGGTAAGCAAGCTACTTACCACACAGCCACTCCTGTGCCTTCTTTTATTCTTTTATTTGTTTCAGTCATTTGACTGGCTGTGCTGGAACACTACCTTTAGTCAAACAAATTGACCCCAGGACTTATTCCTTGTAAGCCTAGTATTTATTTTATTGGTCTCTTATTCTGAACCACTAAGTTACGGAGATGTAAACACACCAACACCAGTTATCAAGTGATAATGGGGTGACAAACACAGATGCACAAACATGCATACTCCTGACTGGTATTTGTGCCAGTGGCACGTAAAAGCACCCACTACACTCTTGGAGTGGTTGGCATTAGGAAGGGCATCCAGCTGTAGAAACTCTGCCAAATCAGATTGGAGCCTGGTGTAGCCATCTGGTTCACCAGTCCTCAATCAAATCGTCCAACCCATGCTAGCATGGAAAGCGGACGTTAATTGATGGTGATGATGATATATATATATATACATATATATATCCGACGGGCTTCTTTCAGTTTCTGTCTAGCAAATCCACTTGCAAGGCTTTGGTTGACTTGAGGCTAAGAAAATTGATAAAATATTTTGTGTATTGTAGAAATATAACTAATTTATTGCAGATAAATTTTAACAATAAAATCTTATGGAGACCATTGCTCCACCCCTTCTTCCCCCCAAGGGTCATATCAACCCCAGTTGGGACCAGTGGTCTAGGCAATATGTTGAAATTCTTCAAGATTTTTATCTGCAAAAGAATGATGTTACTAGACCGAAAATAGGACAATTGAGGATGGTGGTTTGGACACTGGCAATTTGACACAGCCAACTGGACATTACACTTTTATTATCTATAATCTATTTTATTATCTATCCATCTTACCACTCATTAATGACATTGAATAGCATAGTTTGTTGATGGGTTATTGACCCTTTCTCCTATATAATGTCGAACCATACTTTGTATATTTACTCACTGAGGGTGTCAAAATATATTCTTAAATATTAAATTTTAGATTAATATTTTTATTTTTCCTTTTTTCATGATGTAATTGATTTGTTCATCAATAAAAATTCATCTAAAACAGGTGTAGTGAAACTCTATTCGTTTGTATACTTACTTCTGTATGTGTATGTTTGTATGTATGTGTGTGTGTGTGCATGCACGTCTTTCTCTCTCTACATATATATATACATCCA
>NC_068996.1:38035050-38036182 GCF_001194135.2 Octopus bimaculoides | reverse complement strand
ATATATATATATATATATAATTAATAGTTATCGCCAAGCCAACATGGCAGTCCCAAAATTAGGACGAAAGCTGCCGTGAATTAGCTCCAAGAAGCCGTAGTCTCCTTTAGAGAGACTTAGAAATATTAATAACTCTATATATATATATATATAAATCAAAAAAGCAACACAGATTTTAAAAGGTTATTGCAGTACGAATGTTTCATGCTACTCCATTTATTTAAGTAATGCGAGCATTACATTAAATGCAAAATGCAGAGCAATCTTCAGCTGCACAAGAATATAGAAAATTACAGCAGAATGAACATATTACTATTGTGGCAACATTTAAAATCTAAGTGGGAAGAAAAATACATAAAAATCCATCTTGACATAGCCAAGACTAGCAGGCTAGTAATTAGTTCTAGGTAGAATTTTAACTTTCTCTGATTTTGTCTCTTACCTAGTGGTTCAAAGTATAAGGGGGCATACAACCTTTCACTTCTAAGGAAAGGGAAGGTGTAAGCATTATACATGGATATGATTATAAAGATTTCTCTGGTCAGAGTGGCAACACTATTTTAGGTTAGGGTTTTTTTTACTACTATCATGATGTAGGGAATTTAACATTAAGCATCTAGGTCAACAAGGCTTTTTCTTTAGTCTGAATAAAGCATCAGTATTGTTTTACATATACTAAGAATGGAAAACTTATATATATCAATATTAGCCTAATTATTATGTTAATAATAAAGATGTAATTAGTTCCTACAAAAACCCAGAAGTAGTGTCAATTTTGAATTCAAAAGCTATAGATTAGGTGCATCCCGCTGTCTGGTGAGAATGAAATAAATCTGGCTAGTAGAGTTGCCTGATTGATAGGTTATCAGGTGGTTGTCTGGCTTCCTGAAGTTAGTGTTGCAGATTAGTAGGTTGCATGCATCACAGAATTCCAGTAGCCTAGTTCCCTCTTCATTTTGGGAACCAATTCCATGGCCGCTGTGAACACCATGGAAGATACCAGATTGCTGTCCAACATGCCCATTGAAATCTCTAGCCACAAAGATGAAGTCATTGCCACTCGTCTTTGAGGTAGACTGTAGAAGGGTATCATAAAAGCGGTCCTTCCGATCGTTTGGTAGGCCTGCTTGTG
>NC_068996.1:38031000-38034853 GCF_001194135.2 Octopus bimaculoides | reverse complement strand
CTATGATCTTATCCACCCCTTTCTCTGCAAGGAGTGTGCCTACACTCCCTACTCCATCACTGTTACCTTCCCAGAAGATTTTATACCCATGTGCCTTACCTGTGAGTACCCTGGCTGAAGCTCCTCTCCACCTAACCTGTTATATATATATATATATATATATAAACAAGTAAAAAAAATAAAATAGACATACACCTATATACACTTATTGATGTGTGTGTGTGCGTGTGTGCGTGCGCACGTTTAGGTATATATGTATATATAGCTATATATATATATATTCTTTTATTTGTTTCAGTCACTAGACTGTGGCTATGCTGGGGCATTGAAGAATTTTAGTTGAATGAATTGACCCCAATACTTTTATTTTTTAAAAGTTTGGTACTTATTCTATTGGTCTCTTTAGCTGAACCACTAAGTCATGGGGATATAAACACACCAGCACTGGTTGTCAAGTGGTAGTGGTGGGAGACAAAGAGACGCACACACACACACACACACACACACACACACACACACACACACACACACACACACACACACAAACAGTGGGCTTCTTCCAGTTTCGATCTACCAAATCTAGCCATGAAGCTTTGCTCAGCCATTCCTGTGCCTATGTATATATATATACATATATATATATATATATTTAAAAAAATGGAGATATGTTCATGATTTAATCAGCTATGTATGTTTCAAATAGAATGGCATAATTCAGAATGCTGCAATGCATCAATTACAGATAATGAATCCATTTACATATTTGATTGAATGAAATGCTACATGGAGGGAGGAATTCAACACCATCCTATTTTTATTGAAGTTTATATCACTATTGCTTATACTGTTGAACATTTTAAGAGAGTGAATTGTAAATTTTGGGTCAGCTCATCCCTATGCTCATATCTGACCATTCCCTAGTCCAAGGGGTAGTGATATATTCTTTATAGACCTACTTACGATTCATACTTATCAGATCATGACTGACTTGTAATTTAATTCATCGTGTACCCGAGCACACCCGGCAGTTAAATGAATATAAGCAGCAATACATAGTGCTTGCCCACACCCATATTTTAACTGACTTGTTCTGACTAGTTCATATGCAAAGAGATGGTGGAGTATGTTAAAATCAACCTTAGAAGATATATTATTTAGGTCAAGATAGAATTGTAATTTGATGCATAATATCTTAATATATATATTACACAACAAACAGAAGTCAAGCTGAATTCATGAGTATTCTGAAGGAAAATATTTTGGAATGATGGTAATCATTAAGGAGAATATTCTATTACACACAAGAAGACTATACATCATGAATAATTATATTCCAAATTTGGTAAAAAAGATCAAATAAAGCAATTGAAAAAAGATATAAAATGTAAGGGCAAAAATGTCCACCAACACCTTGTGATTGGATTTGATAGACATACATTTATAGAAGCCTATTGTGTGTGTTTGTGTGCTTGTATCTTTGTTTTACTTCCACTACTGCTTGACAACCAAATGTTGGTGTGTTTACAGCTCTCTAACTTAGTGGACTCAGCAAAATAGACAGATAGAAAAAGTGCCAGGATTCAACAAATGAGTACTGGGGTCAACTTGTTCATCTAAAATTCTTCAAGGCAGTGCCCCAGCATGGCCTCGGTCTAATGACTGTAACATACAGAAAGGTAGAAAAAATACAAATAAAATATCTCAAGGTATAGTACTTCAAGAACTCAACTGAGGAGGACAAGTCCTTTTTAAGAACCCCATATTGCCACAGATTCTGATCCTTTGTCATCTCATCCGTCAGGCTCAGGGTCCTGAGGTCAGCTTTTATCACTTCATCTCATGTATTCTGGATCTTCCTCTTCTGCAGTTTCCAGCCACATTAAGCAAATCACATTTCTTTATACAGCAGTCCTCATTCAAATAAAATACAAATGAGATCCCAAATGGAAGAGACTAAGTGCCAGTGGCACATGTAAAGACATTCGAATGAGATCGTTGCCAGTGCTGCTGGACTGGCTTCTATGCAGGACACAAGACTTGGCTTGTGAAGACCTGTTGGGGCAAGCAAAAGTGAAATCGTGATGGCACCTGTGCCCAGCGAACCTTCCTGGCACTTGTGCTGGTGGCATGTGTAAAGACATTCGAGCGAGATCGTACCAGTGCCGCTCGACTTACTCCTATGCAGGTGGCACATAAAATACACCATTTTGAGCATGGCCGTTGCCAGTACCACCTGACTGGCCTTCGTGCCGGTGACACGTAAAAGCACCCACTACACTCTCGGAGTGGTTGGCATTAGGAAGGGCATCCAGCCGTAGAAACTCTGCCAAATCAGATTGGAGCCTGGTGTAGCCATCTGGTTTCACCAGTCCTCAGTCAGATCGTCCAACCCATGCTAGCATGGAAAGCGAACGTTAAATGATGATGATGATGATGATGATGATGCTAATGACTAGTTTGCATTTTGTCATTTGTGAGATAAAGGCAGCAAGATGGCAGAATTGTTAGCACATCTGACATGATGCTTCATGCTAGGGGACAAGGAGATTGCTATGAGAGAAGGGGCCTAGAGTACATCCCTGCAGAGGGATCTCAGTGGCTACTCACATCTAACATGGAAAAAAAAAAACTGAGGTAGGAAGAAGAGAAAATGATCAGTAGGAGCTGCAGGATGTAAATAATGGTGATAAGGTGCCCACGTGGTCCCACAAAGCACAAGCTGAATAGATGTAGTTGGATAGAGGGGTGAGTGGTTTGTAAGATTTTATGGAAAGGTGGTTGTGTGGTGGTGGTGGTGGTGGTGGGAAGACTACCAAAATGGATGTAGTTGAAAGAGAGTATGAACAAAGATCATGAGCTGGAAATGATAGTGGGATGCAGCAGAATGGGAAAGGAGCAAGCAGCAGGAATAGTAAAGATGATACAGTTGCTGGTGGTGGGGAAGACGAGTGAGATGAAGTGGGAAGAGGGGTATGAAGAGAGGGTGTCACTGTCACAGGTGGAGAACCCAAAATATAGCACTTTCAGAACTCAGTTTTGCTGAGAAGGGCAAGTCCTTTTGAAAGTCTCATATCACCACAGACCCTGGTCCTTTCTCATCCCATTTATCAGATTTGGGATCCTGAGGTCATCTTTCATCACTTCATCCCATCCCTCTTTTGCAGGTTCCAACCATATCAAGCAAATAACACTTCTTTATACAGCTGTCTTTATTCATACACATCACATGTCCACCCTATCTCAGTTTTCTTTCTTGAACACATCTGATTCCTTCAACACCCAGTTTTTCTCTCAACACTTTTGTGCTAAATCTTTCACATACACTCACATTACACATTCAACTGATTTATTATTTTATTTGTTTCAGTCATTTGACTGCGGCCATGCTGGAGCATCGCCTTCATTCGAGCAAATCAGTCCCAGGACTTATTCTTTGTAAGCCTAGTATTTAATCTATTGGTCTCTTTTGCCGAACCGCTAAGTTACGGGGACGTAAACACACCAGTATTGGTCATCAAGCGATGTTGGGGGGACAAATCAGACACACAAACATATACACACACATACATACATACATACATATACATTTACACACACACACACATATATATATATATATATATATATATATATATATATATACTAGCAGAAATACCCGGCGTTGCCCGGGTTAAAGAGAATAATGAAATCTAAAAACGCCGTCTAGACTACGCATCATCTTTATATATAGAGATGTATATACACACACGCACCCAAACACACGTATATATATGTATATCAATATAAACATATGAAAGTCAATGAAGTTTCGTAAAAGAAGGTGATCATGTACATACTTTCTTGCTGTTGTGAT
>NC_068996.1:38015010-38029356 GCF_001194135.2 Octopus bimaculoides | reverse complement strand
TGTGTATGCCAGATCCTTTGTGTTTTGTTTTTATTTTTACGTTTCCAATTTATATATATATATATCATCGTTGTCGTCATCATCATCGTCATCATTTAACGTCCGCTTTCCATGGGTTGGACGATTTGACTGAGGACTGGTGAAACCGGATTGCTACACCAGGCTCCAATCTGATATATATATATATATACAAGATGGGCTTCTTTCAGTTTCCATCTATCAAATCCACTCACAAGGCTTTGGTCAGCCCGAGGCTTTAGTAGAAGACACTTGCTCAAGGTGCTGCGCAGTGGGACTGAACCTGGAACCATGTGGTTGGTAAGAAAGCTACTTACCACACAGCCACTACTACACCTATAGCCACTCCTGTTCATTTCTTTTTAGTCTTCTCAAGTCCTTTGCACTCAAAGCCCATGTCTAACTACTATGCAACATTGCAGTTCTAACACACAATCTGCCCTTTATTCTTATGGAAAAGACCTTTGTAGTCAGCAGTACTAGCATAGCCAGTGTCTATGCTGCCTGGGGTGGCTCTTCTGTTTGCTGCTTCTGGACTCCACAAACGCACATGTTACCTATAGCAGACCCAAAGTGGTGTCCCTTTAAAAGTGCCACCTGGGGAGGACAGCCCCCCCTCCCACCTTAGCTATGCTAGTGGTCAACAGTGATAGTAGCTAGAGTGTGTGCTGCCTGGGGTGGCTCTTCTGTTTGCCACCCCTGGACCCCTCAAAAAACACATTGCCTACAGCTGACCCAAAAGTGGTTCCCCATTAAAAGTGCCCCCCTCCCCAAGCTATGCTAGTGCTACCATTGCTGATAACAAGAAACCCAATTTCAATTGCACTCGTACATACTGCTCCAGTGCATCTGTTGTAAATAAAGCTTACATTCTCAGATAGTCTGCTAGTGGTCCCACTACATCTTTTGGGTATTATTAGCTTAAACGAAGTGCAGCTTATGGAGTTTGTACCCACCCATCATCATAATCGTTTAACGTCTGCTTTCCATGCTAGCATGGGTTGGACGATTTGTCTGAAGACTGGTGAACCAGATGGCTGCACCAGGCTCCAATCTGATCTGGCAGGGTTTCTACAGCTGGATGCCCTTCCTTTTCTACATATTGAGCAAGGCCATTTCCCTGAAGGTAACAGGGTCCTTTACTACATATTAAAACCTTAGTCCTTGACTGGTTTACCTCAAGGCCCCTCAATTCACGGTTTAGCTTCCATGCTTGGAATTTCATCTCTAATTCCCTTATAGATTCAGCTATGAGGTCTAGATAGGTGTTCCCATGGACAGCCAATCTTAAACTCTTCAGTGATGGCATGTGAGGACTATAATGAATATGAGAGGACTGAGCACTGAACCTTGATGAACTCCTAAAATCCACTCACAAGGTTTTGGTGAACTGGAGCTATAGTGAGAGACATTTGCCCAAGATACCACAAAGTGGGACTGAGCCCAGAACCATGTGGTTAAAAAGCAAACTACTTATTACACAACCAAGAACTACGGGTTCAAGGTTCCTTATTTTGGAACCAAGGTTGTTATAAGGGAAATGTTTCTACTTCGTTTATGAAGTGGTGCCCCAGCATGGCCGTAGTCTCAATACTGAAACGAGTGAGAAAGAAAAAACTCAAAGAAAAACGTATGTTTTTTTTTTTTTTTACAAAAATAAATAAATAAGTTAGTATGGCCTATTTATTTAACTTCTAACGTTAACAAAGTTAATTCCTTCTCTCGTAATGGACATGCCGATTTTTGTTCTAAAATTTTCTAATTTGTCTCGGTAAATTAAGGCTCTTTTTTGGGGGGTCAGATACTTCTTTTTTATATATATATATATATATATATATATAAGGACATTGAATTAGAACATTATTGAATCTCTCTGTTGAAAATTAATTTTCATCAATCGTCTGATAGAAAAAACACGCACACAGACACATTCATACACGCGCGCGCGCGCATGCAAACAAATTCACACTTACATGCACACACGCATGAGCACATACACAATTCACAAAGGAAAAAGCCAGAACAAGAAATCAGTAAATAAATAAACCAGAAAAAAATGGAGGTCTGCACACTCCCTCAATTATACATTTGCATTGCATCAGAAGGACACTGGTGTTGTTCCAGCACTACAGTGGTGCTCCAGCATGACTGCAGCTGCATGGCTGAAACGAATACATACCCCAGGCTTCAATAAAATCAAAATGAACCAACTGTCAGCTCATCCCTACAAGAAAATCACTATGAATCCATAAACATTTTGGTTAATGGTCTACATAAATGTAACCGTGAGTCATCTAAACCTGCCTGTAAAATGGGAACTATGTGAGGAAAATTATTGTCAACAAGTGCACTGTTGTGACATGTAATGCCTTGAGATACTATGTAGGATCTATCATCTACTATGTAGGATACCTCATCAAAAGGAAGATGCACCTACACTTATTTAATAACAGCATACTTTGGCTGTCCACCTCTTATGTTGAATACATATTCAAACCTATGTCAAAAGGGATGAAGTTTGAAATCAAATGGTCGATCATTGATAAGTTTTGAAGCTGTTTTCTGTAGCTCCAGTATATGTTTTGTATGTAGGAGTATATTCAATCCATAACTTTAGTCATTTAAACAATTCTTTTGATCAGGAAGTTACCTTTAGAGGGCAGGAATTGAGGTCATTGAAATTACATTTAAGGACCATCATCATATCCATTACATTTGTTGAGCCTACTAATATTGTGCTGGTTAATGAACTAGACAAAGTTGTTGCAGCAAGAACAGCTAATCTTCAGAGATTTTCTGCTAAACATTCTGCTATATATTTCTGGGAAAACGCTTTGATAGAAAACTTATAAAATCTCTTGCTGTTTTAGCCCTAATTCTCAAGATAAATGTTATTCAACAAAACTTTTTTACTTATACTTCTGTGCAATCTCCATGGTTGTATTCACTTGCAGCATTGCAAATCAGAAGTTTAGCCAGTGTGTGCTACCCAGGGCAGTCCTTTAGGTTTGTCTCCTCTCAGCTTCTTGGGCTGCCAAACCTAAACAGTTTCATGCAGCAGATGCCCCACCCACACCTGCCAAGTGCCACCTGATAAAAGTGTCAGTCAGAGTGGACTGCATCTTTGTCCCCCCCCCCCCATAGCTATTGTTAAATGCCACTTCAATGACAAGGAGGTAACTTACCTATGTTACTGACCACATTCTTAAGTATACAGGGTGAGTGATTAGAACCCTTAGTATTATAGTATAGCCTTTTGGTAGGATTATGGTAAGGGTGCTAGATCACATTTCTAAATTGATGTCAAATAGGTTAATACCACTGAAGTTGATTTCAATCGTGATCTTTAACCTTTAGCACACTGTTTTACCCCAAGAATAGTTTCCCTTGTCACATTATTTTTGAGGTAACAAAAGACATGAGCACCTACTGTTTTAAAATTGTTATAACTGTCGTTGTATTGTGTGTACATATTGATGCTTTGCATACTAATAAAGTAATGGATGAATACTATTTTTATGTAATGCATAAGAAATGTACCTCTTTGGGGTCAGTACTTTCCTTAAATCAGCCAGCCATGGGTGATAGTATCCACTTGGCACATTGTTCTCAATATAACTGTAAGCACAGTCTACATCCTCATCATCACGTTGAATAATTTTACCATTGATATCTGCCTGAGTAAATCCTTCAAAATTGTCTTCTGAGTTGGAATCAAACAAGATTTCTTCTAGAAAAGCTTCAAATGCAGGGGCAGCCATTTTCATTCAGTAAAAAGTCAAAAGAAACTGTGATTGATTTCAAAGCTTGATCACCTTGTAGTTAGTATATAAACAATGAAAAACTCAGCAGAAAACGAAAGTTCAGTCTCATTCTGAATCGAAAATCACTTGTTTATGCCTTTAAGTACTGGAAATTAAATTAGTGATGTGTTTATTTTAAGCACCCTTCTCAAGACGATAAGATATGCCTGCAGCTACTGAGGAGAAAAGTTGGGGGCAGCAAATTGCAACAACAGCATGGAGAATGTAAAGACAATGCATTAGAAGAATAAGATTCTTCTGAAGCTTATCAAGGTCCTGCCTCTTGATGTAGTAGGTGACAATAAAGCAGTCATCCCAGTATAGACCTGATTCTAAAAAGAGAAATATATATTATGCAATGTAAAATACATATCCCTATGAACACACAATTCTGATCCATTGTTATGTCAACTGAAAGTTTACCATTTTTCTTGAACGAGGTAGAATCATTAAAAGCGGTAAAGATTTCCTGGCATGCAATATCATGTCAGTATCTGAGTCAGTTACAGCACACTTTTTTTTCTAGCTAAAATAGGGCCTTAAGTAGCAGAGGTCTTGTTATCAATGGGTAAAATTGGATGATATAAAATTAAATTTGCAGTTTTGTTTACTGCTAATATTTTATTTTGTTGGAATTTCTCATGAAATGTAGACTTCCCTTGAGAGTATTTTGGAATCCATTACTCACTTTGTGGAATTTTTTTATTTTTATTAGTTCCAAAAAGATCTCTTTCAAAAGTTTCTAATTCTTTATTGGCTGGAGAATTCTTTCTACACATGAAACCATACTTGCAATCAGCATCATTCTGCCATGTTCTTTTGTTGAAAATATAAGTGTACCATTTCATTTTGTAGATAAAGTATTTTATTTTCTTTATCAAATGATTACACTGTCAAATATAATATTTCTTTATTCACATTGTTTTGAATTAATCAAAATCTCATTACTTTGAGATTTTGATAATGTGTTTGCTTAGTTTTAGAATAACATAGTTGGGTAGGCACAAGATGAAGCAGTTTGAACATAAAACAGGAAGAATATTTGGGCTGGATATAGCTCTGTTCCATTTGAATGCTAAAGGGTTAAATATTGCTTATTCAATGGGTTGGAAATGTTAATGAATGAAAAATTCCGTTGGATATTTTGCATGCTTTAGTGGTTGCTTCTTCCTCTTTATTTGTACCATCATTATTTGCGCGTACACACATATGTATATGCGTATATGTGTGTGTTGGTGTAAGCAGCCATCAAGTCTAAAGACGGAAATTACACCCCCACTAAAATCTTGATCACACTGTCATGCATGACTGCCATAGCCAGCCATCAAAGGTTTTCACACACTTTAGGGCCTTTCAGTCCAATACCTTAAACACACCTCTCCCATTTACATTAGATTTTTTGTACTTTATATTTTTTATCAACCACTTCCTGACCACAAGTATAACCTCCCACCATTCACATTAGATTCTTTGTATTTTTTATTTTTTTATCAACCACTTCTTGACCACCAGTATCCTCTTTTCACCAATGTGTGTGAACTACTAGCAACACACAATAATACCAGCAGCATCTAACTTGGAGCAAAATGTAAATCTTAACTTTTGTTACATCACCTGCTCTGTGCGATGCATCTGATGTCATTACATCATTCCCCACCCACTAGGGAGCAGTGCAGAAGGCAGCCAAAACGATTGTTGTGCTAAATAAAACTTTTAGTTACACTTCACCTTCCATATCAATTGTTTGAAATATATATATATATATATATATATATATATATATATATATCATCATCATCATCGTTTAACATCCGTTTTCCATGTGGACATGGTTTGGACAGTTTGACTGAAGTCTGGAGAGCCAGCGGCTGCACTAGGCTCCAATCTGATCTGGCAATGTTTCCTAACACCAACCATTCCAAAAGTGTAGTGGGTGCTTTTTATGTGCCACCAGCGCAGGAGCCAGTCTGGCAGCCCTGGCATCGATCGTGTTCGGATAGTGCTTTTTATGTGCCACTGGCATGGGAGCCAGTGAGGTACCCCTGGCATCAATCACATTTGGATGGTGCATTTTACGTGCCGTCGGTATGGAAGCCAGACGGAGGTGTGGTGAGGTGAGGGTGGGGGTTGTAAAATTTTTAGATGTTACATTAGACTTGGGCTCCTGCTCCTACAGGCCCAACCGACAAGAGGCTGTTGCTCATACAGGCCCAGCCAAACGAGAAGCTGTCCTATATCAACACAGCTCCTGTCACGTTCAGATTCCTAGTGAAGGGTGTCAGCAAGTGGATCTTGAACCTGTCCTCAAATCAAGAGATTTTTTATGCTAGGCCCCCTATTACAATGCAGCTCTGATATTCAATGAGTTTAAGGATTGCATCTATATGCTAGGCCTTGCCACCCAGGAAAGGAAGTGCCACTGTAAAGTTGTTAAGTCGTTTGGTTTTCCCCACACTTCTCTCTCAATGTTAAGACTTGTGTGGGAAGAATTATCCTTAGATTAATGGACAAACACTTCACAGTTACACAGATACGGATGTTTAAAAGGCACAACTAAAGAATTGTTTAAAAGATACAACTAAAGAATTGTTTAAAAGGCACAACTAAAGAGTCTCTTATAGTTGTGCACCCAGAATTAAGAAATTTTAGTGAGCACCCCTACTCTGCAAGCAGAGATGACTTCCCAGTGTGTGTGGGTGTATGGGGAGATCGATGTGAAGCTAAGGAGGTCATGTATGAAGCTGAGGTGGTTGCCACCATGACAACCAGAGTAACAGCATAGGCAGCTATGACATATCTGCTGACAACAGCAGCAATGGCAACAACAATGGCAGTGGTGATGGTGAGAGCACATCAAGCAGCAGACAACAATGCCAACAGTTACAATGGCAGCAACATCACCAATGTTGTGCCTAGAAACGGCGGCTAAGCCAGCAACTACTGAACCACCGGGATCACGTCTGGGAATAACAACATCAGCAGTTACTCCAGCAACAACAATAAAATCAGGCCTGAAGTTAATGAAGAAATAGCAGTGGTAGCACATCCAGTGCACAGACATAAGCAATGTCTGAACAACCACAGTTCCCCTTTTAGGATACCAGAAAGGAGCAACATCATGTCCCTAACCAGCCATGAATGGCACTTAAAAGAGGAAGGAATCCAATACATAATTAAATGGAAGTTCCTTGAATAATCAGGAACTTATATAAATTGGAGCAAATGATGTTAGCTTTGCTTGGTAGAGAGAGAATCCTATAAAACTTGATGGACCCAGGGACCTTTTTAAACTCCAGGTAAGAAGTATTTAGTCAATGGCCTCATCTAAGACATTTCCTGTTACATGCTTGGAATTCCCCATTCGTTGAATGGAACTGTTCCAGTGTCTTCGAATATCACCATGGCTGGAACTGATGTATGGGAGATAACCCCGTGCCACTTGTTACACCTGTACAACCATTCCAGAAGTATTTTTGTTTATAAAATTAACTGACTATGATGTCTTCCTTAAATTGTAGAGAGGTTATGTACCTTCAGCCATGCGCTTTATAGGTGTGAAACCAATGGTCACTCACCGGCCATAACAATCAACTTCCTGATATATATATGTATGTATGTATGTATGGATGGATGTATGTATGGTTGTATGTATGTATATATGTATGGATGGATGGATGGTTCAGGGAGATGTCATTCTGATGACTGACATAGTAATATTGCCAACTGTTACAAGAGCAAAGGAAATGCTCTATAATGAAGCAATGAACCAAGCATAAATTAATAAATTAGATAAACCAACTAAATTATGCAAGTAGCAGAAGGAGTTATAGTACAGCCTATTAGGAAGAAAATTAGTTTAGATGAGGAAGCAGGTTGTGGTTACTAATGCATGACTGATTGCTTAAGTGTTAGATAGTGTAAACAATTGGTGTTTTAGAACTGTGCATGCTGTGTGCAGGAGCACTATCAGCAAAGTGAAAGTCAGTAACAGATTAGCAATAAATTCAGTGAGGAATTTAATGTGCTGGTAGGTGTATGACAGGATTCATTTCTCAACTTTTGTTTCTAATCTGCAAGAGAATTATACAGGATTGGCTTTCAGTTGGTATACTTCACATCCCAACAGTTCCCTAGTAAACTTCACAGAAATTGGAAGTTAATATTGCTCAGGTGATCTAATCAGAAGGGAGAAGTGTAAGCATGGGACTGAAAATGTTCCAGAAGCCCTTATTTCTGCTGGCAAGAATTAGATTATCTATCTTTTCAGAGAGAAAAATCATGCGTGATGCTTGTGTATGTTAGCAAAACAGACACTAAATATAAAGATGTTGAGTGAAAGCAGAAAAGAAATTAAATGAACTCCTGTTTCTAATCTGTAATAGAATTATTCCGGATTTGCTGTCAGTTAGGATGCTTCATATCCCAACAGTTCCCCAGTAAGCTTTACAGAAGTTGGCAGTTTGTATTATCCGGATGGTCTAATGAGAAGAGAGAAGCATAAGCATGGGACTGAAAATGTTCCTGAAGTCCTTACCTCTGCTGTCAAGGATTGGACTATCCTTCTCTCATAGCGAAAATCATGTTGTGTGATACTTGTGTATGTTAGGAAAACAGATGCTGAATATAAAGCTTGTGTGAAAACAGAAAAGAAACGAAGTGAGCATAACTTGACAGGGTATATGAAGAAATAGTTTATTTCTTATTATTTATTAGGTTACTCTGACCTAAATCTTTACAATAATCAACTGCCATAAACGGTATCTTTTTATTTTATATTTTTAGCTTCAGTCTTTCGACTGTGGCCATGATAGAACACAGCTTCGAAGAATTTTTAATTGAATGAGTCAACCCCAGTGCTTATTTTTTTAAATCCTGGTACTTATTCTTTCAGTCTCTCTTACTAAACTGCTAGGTTACGAAGATGTAAAAACATCAACATGACTTAACAGGTCTTCACAAGTACAGTTTATTGCCCAATGATTGAAAGGTACTCTTGAATGGGCTGGTTATCCTGCACTGGCATAGGCCACGGTTATGGTCTCACTTGGCTTGCCGAGTCTTCTGAAGCACAGCATATCTCCAAAGGTCTCGGAAACTTGTCATTGCCTCTGTGAGGCCCAACGTTCGAAGGTTGGGCCTCACCTCCTCATCCCAGGTCTTCTTGGGTCTACCTCTTCCACAGGTTCCTTCTACTGCTAGGGTGTGACATGTTTTCACACAGCAGTCCTGACCATACCAGTGCAGTTGTCTCTTTTGCACACCACATCTGATGCTTCTTATGTCCAATTTTTCTTTCAGGGCACTTACAATCTGTTGTGTATGCACATTGACATTAGACATCCAGCGGAGCATACTGGCTTCATTCCTTGCAAGCTTACGCATGTCTTCAGCAGTCACGGCCCATGTTTCACTGCCATGTAGCATGGCTGTTTGCACATATGCTTCATACGGTCTACCTTTTACTCTGAGCGAGAGGCCCTTTGTCTCCAGCAGAGGTAGAGCTCCCTGAACTTTGCCCAGGCTATTCTTATTCTAGCAGCTACACTCTCAGAGTATCCACCCCTGCTACTAACTTGGTCACCTAGATAATGGAAGCTATCAACTACTTCTAGTTTTTCCCCCTGGCATGGGCTGGAAGCTGCTTTCTGCACATTTTCAGTGTTTATTGCAACTGAGCATCTGCCACATACAAAAACTATCTTGCTAGTTAGCCTTCCTTTGATATTGCTGCACCTCTTATGTGTTCATAGCTTACACCAGGTACATCTTATAGAGTTTCTACCTACACCTTTTCTACAGATTTTGCAGGGCAATCTACCTGATGGGGTTTGTGATTTGTCTGCCTTCCTACTTACTAGGATTTTGGTCTTTGCTAGATTGACTCTAAGGCCCTTCAATTCTAGACCTTGCTTCCACACCTGAAACTTCTTTTCTAGTTCTGATAGTGACTCAGCTATTAGATCAAGGTCATCAGCATAGAGAAGCTCCCAGGGGCATCCTATCTTGAATTCCTCTGTTATTGCCTGGAAGACTATGATGAATAAGAGGAGGCTGAGGACTGAACCTTGGTGGACCCCTACCCCTACCCAGAATTCTTCACTGTACTCGTTGCTAACCCTCACCTTACTGGCAGCATCCCTGTACATGGCTTGTACAACTCTCACTAACTACTCATGTATCCTTAGTTTCCACATTGACCACCAGATAAGGGATCGGGGAACCCTGTCAAAGGTTTTCTCCATGCCAGGTACAGAGGTTTATCTTTGGCTAGATATTTCTCCTGCAGCTGTCTTACAAGCAATATAGCATCAGCGGTGCTTTTCCCTGGTGCAAACTCAAACTCCATCTCATCTAAACTGACTAATTATATAATAAAAAAAACAATACATTCAAAAAAGATTATAAAAGGAAAGATGTTGGTAGTAATGAATGTACATGGACATAAAAACAATATAAACAAATAAGTTTTCCTGATTTTTGCAGCTTATTCATTAAGTAAGTTGTAACACTGCTCAAAAACAGTATACCCAGGCATGTACGTATGTCAGTATATAGGAAGAAAGTTGACTCCATCCTTTTGTTTCAAATTAAAAATGAATTTGTTAGGTAATGAAATCTCATTGTAAACAGGTAAAAAAACAAATACTCATATAGACTTTACATCTATTCCAAGTGTATTTTTTGGACCAATAATAATTTTAAAAGTTTTGGGTTCTTCAGGAGATATTTTGTGCAAGTCATTTGACAAAGAACTGACCAGATTAAAACCAGATGTTAGGTATGCATAAAAAAAATAGATTGACGTATCATATCTCTAAAACTTTATCTGCCATTAATTCATCAATGAAATCATTGAATAAGTTGTCACCTAAAGAATTATTAGCAAAACCATTAAAAAAAAAAGAGAGCTGGGTAAATGGCAAAAATTCAACAATTTGATGTTTATAGCACTGCAAACATAAACAAATGATAGGGGAGGGGATTAAAGTTTACTCCATTAGATTAGAAAGTTCATAACAACCTGTAAAATAAATATAAGTAAGGGTGGTTTGGCTTGTGGAATTTCAAGCAGTATAGGATTGCCAGAGAGATATGGTGTGGTGTGGAAATATTTGCTTGTTAATTAATTATTTTTATATTTTTCTAACAAATGTATTTTTAATTTAAGTTTACTAAATTTATACTCAAAAATTTGTATTTTGCAGTAATGAACATGATCCAAAATATCTTCAAGGCAGATGGTTTAGATCTGCAAGAAATTTTGAAGTCAGATGCTGGAGATGAATTGTTGGAGAAAATAAAGAAAGTAATGAAAGAAACTCAAGATGACAGGTCGTGCTTGGAACTTCGAAGTGAAGATGAAAATTGGTTTGCAGGTTTGAATTCTTAGATTTACATTAAAGTGCATTAAATTGACACTTTCTTATTTTTATGCAGCTTAACATACTAAATACCTTAACAGCTGCTTTTTGTCACATTTCATTTGAGTGTAAATGAAAAAAACACTTTTCCACTCTAATTATCAAACACTACAAAAGGGCTATGTATACTATGGAGTGTTAAATAAGTATAACTATAACCCTTTAACAATATAACCAGCCATATTAGACCTAAATATTCTCCTTGTTTTATGTGCAAACTGACCAGAAGTGGCCTCCCACACCTACCTCATAATGTCATTCTAAAAATTAACTGTCACATCACTGAAATCTCAAAGCTACAAGATTATGCATGGTTAATTCAAAACAATGTAAATAAGTAAGACATATGGCTCAGTGGTTAGAGTTCAATTCTTGGATCAGGCTGTTTGTTGTGATCTTGAGCAAGACATTTTATTTCATGTTGCTCCAGTTCACTCAGCTGTGGAAATGAGTTGTGATGTCACTGGTGCCAAGCTGTATCAGCCTTTACCTTTCCCTTGGATAACATCAGTGGTATGAAAAGGGGAGGCTGGTATGCATGAGCAACTGCTGCTCATCCATAAACAACCTTGCCTGGACTTGTACCTCTGAGAGGAACTTTCTAGGTGCAATCCCATGGTCATACATGACTGAAGGGAGTCTTTACCCTTTACATTTGACAGAATAATTTAAATACTAAAGGGTGAACTATAGTTGCAAGACTGACACTGTAAACATGATCAAAATGCACAAAAGCTTGAAATTAAATCTAAATGAACTTTTAAAAAGCCAATAATGCAGCTTCTAAAAACCCAATGTTTTTCTGCTTGAATTATAAATGTCTCAAAGAAAAAAAAAAATACACTGTGATAGCACTGTCACTGTTTCTGTATCCTAAATATAGTCAGAATCCCTCTTATTTATAGTATTCTGTATGGTGTTATTCCTCAGTATCATTCAGATTTTGATTCCAGAATTATTGGTTACTGTAGCCCAGTTTATAAGTGCTTAAAATGCTCAATTTTAAATTATTGCTTTCAGTAGACCATCTATGTATTAAAACTATGGCTACATCATCATCATCATCATCATCAT
Organism: Octopus bimaculoides; assembly: GCF_001194135.2. NCBI lineage: Eukaryota > Metazoa > Mollusca > Cephalopoda > Octopoda > Octopodidae > Octopus > Octopus bimaculoides. The sequence continues at coordinate 38,017,040 of NC_068996.1, read as the reverse complement.
CATCATCATCATCGTTTAACGTCCGTTTTCCATGCTAGTATGAGTTGGACGCTTTGACTGAGGACTGGCGAACAGGATGGCTACACCAGGCTCCAATCTGATTTGGCAGAGTTTCTACAGCTGGATGCTCTTCCTAACACCAACCACTCCGAGAGTGTAGTGGGTGCTTTTACGTGCCACCAGCACGAAGGCCAGTCAGGTGGTACTGGCAACAGCCATGCTCAAAATGGTGTATTTTACATGCCGCCTGCACAGGAGCCAGTCCAGCGGCACTGGCAACGATCTTGCTCAAATGTCTTTACACATGCCACCGGCACAAGTGCCAAGAAGGCGACGCTTGGCACAGGTACCATCACGATTTTGCTTTCGCTTGCCCCAACAGATAGTCAACATTACTAGCTCAGCTCAGATGGTTTAGATAATAAAATTGATAACCATGGATATATTTGAGAACTATTATCAATTGTAAATTTCTCCTGATAATTTCATTAAATATTCTGAGTTGATGATTTCTTAGAAGTCATACAGCTAGACTGTGAAAGTAGGTGTTCTAGTGTTTAGGGTACTTGGCTTAGGTTCATAAGTTCCTGAAGACCTTGGGCAAGTGTCTTCTACTATAGCCTCGAGCCGACCAAAGCCTTGTGAGTGGATTTGGTAGACGGAAACTGAAAGAAGACCGTCGTATATATGTATATGTATATATATATGTGTGTGTGTTTGCGTGTCTGTGTTTGTCCCCCCAACATTGCTTGACAACCGATGGTGATGTGTTTACGTCCCCGTAACTTAGCGGTTCGGCTAAAGAGACCGATAGAATAAGTACTAGGCTTACAAAGAATAAGTCCTGGGGTTGATTTGCTTGACTAAAAGCGGTGCTCCAGCATGACTGCAGTCAAACGACTGAAACAAGTAAAAGAGTAAAAGAGTAAAGAGTATAACAAATTTATGCTTTAATGGTTGCTTTGATCATCAGCTATGATATTGTTGAAGCATTGTTGAGCAAGAATTTTTTTCTTAAAATGTTATAAGGTTTCTCCTATTATTTCTTCACCCTGTTTATGTATATAAAGTCAGCTGTAAGTCTGCCATTTTTGATACCCCAGATTCTGCTTTCTTGCATAGAGGAATTATGCTTCCTTAAAAACATCAGGAAGCTTCATAGGAAATTTTGTAACAGAATCGGTATATGTTTGGCTAAGACCTTTTTGCATGATTATTTATAATGGTGGAGGAATGTCTGGGTCTGCTGCTTAATTTCACACATAGAAAATGTTACAATTCAACAGTCCTACGTTTATACAAATAAATCAGTAATATTATTGATATATTGTGCAGTTGTCTCCTCATATTGTTGTGTCCACACTGAAGTTGCAATTTCTTTCTAACAATGGCCATATTTTGTTATTGAATGAAGCTTTCCTTATGTAAAACACTTCATAGTTGATATTTATGTTTTACATGTCCTTAAATTCTTTTTATTCAATTTCATATTTATGGGAACTTTTTATTTTTTCCTTCAATTTCTATAAGAGATGGTTTTAGATAGCATTTTCTTCATTGCAGGCAGTGTATTATATTTTTTTTATTCTTTGTTCTCTATGTCATAATTATTGCTTTCTTATTGTGGATGACTTACATGCTCTGACATTTCTCAGTGGGATATAATTTAATGTCTTGGATTGTCGGCATAAATGTTGCCTATTGCTATGTATGTGTATTTATGAATATACATGCATGCACATGTGTACACATATGCACGTGCACATGCGTGCACACACACACACACGCGCGCAGAGTATACCAAAAAAGGTATACACACATTGGATGATTATAAAGTTAGTGTTTATTAAAATACACTTCATCATCATCATACATCCACTTTCCATCCTGGCATGGGTTAGACAGTTTGACTGGAACTGGTAAGCTGCACCAAGCTCCAGTCTGTTTTGGCTTGGTTTCTATGGCTGTATGCCCTTCCTAACGCCAATGCCCTTCCTAACGCCAATGCCCTTCCTAACGCCAATGCCCTT
>NC_068996.1:38011022-38015000 GCF_001194135.2 Octopus bimaculoides | reverse complement strand
CTTCCTAACGCCAATGCCCTTCCTAACGCCAATGCCCTTCCTAACGCCAATGCCCTTCCTAATGCCAAATTTAAGAAATTTAATAGACTCTATAGACAATTTTTTTATGAATCCTGTTTTCAAAGTAATGTCTTAAAAATTTAAAGAAGTGATTTTAAATTCTCAAATGCAGGATAATGCCAATAATATAGCCTGAACAGGATAAATTACCCTTATTTTGGAGAAAAAAGTGTTGGCGGCCAGCTATGAGACTCGAACTCACACCTCCTGTGTTTGAGTCTCATAGCTTGCCGCCAACACTTTTTTCTGCAAAATAGGGGTAGTTTATTCTGTTCAGGCTATATTATTAGCATTATCCTGCATTTGAGAATTTAAAATCACTTCTTTAACTTTCTAAGACATCTCAATGCTTCTAAAAGCAAGCTTCGTTTGTTTGTTTATGTTCATTGTAATTTGAATTTAAAGTAATGTCTGTTCTACTCCAGGCATTGCTGATAGGTAACACAACACAATGGAATCTCAGCCATCAAGAAACTTTGTATTCAGTATTTGTTTGTATTCTTGTTCAATGGCTGCCCTCAATTCATCAGCTGTTGTGAATTTTGTACTGTGAACTTTATCTTTAAATCATCATCATCATCATCATCGTTTAACGTCCGCTTTCCATGCTAGCATGGGTTGGACGATTTGACTGAGGACTGGTGAAACCGGATGGCAACACCAGGCTCCAGTCTAATTTGGCAGAGTTTCTACAGCTGGATGCCCTTCCTAACGCCAACCACTCAGAGAGTGTAGTGGGTGCTTTTACGTGTCACCCGCACGAAAACGGCCACGCTCGAAATGGTGTCTTTTATGTGCCACCCGCACAAGCCAGTCCAGGGGCACTGGCAACGATCTCGCTCGAAAATCCTACGGGAGCTATTCTCATAAAAAGAAGTCTATTGTTATGAGGTCTGCTAAACCTCTTCATTCAATCCACCTGTTCAGTAAAATTTTATCAAGGTGGGTCCTTGCACTAGTATGGTAGTGTTGAAGTATCCCATCATGCTGGAAATAAAACTCCACATTGTCAAAGTCCTCTTGAATACTTGGCACGACAGATTGTCAGAATTAGTTCAAGTTAATAGGACCAAGCACTGTACCATTAAAATAAATAAATAAATAAATAAATAAATAAATAAAAGAATGGTCCAATTAATCTTTTTGATAGCAAGCCACATCATACTGTAACTTTTGGTAAATTAACATGATGTTCCTTCATAATATGCAGATTCTCAGATCCCCAGTAGATTCAGTGGTGGTTAATTGAACCATTTAATTTCAGTGTAGCCTCATCATTCCAAACAATCTTTGTTGGAATGCATGCATCTTCTACACATCTTACTAACACTATTTGGCCTGGATCATCTTCATTGAGAGCATGGATTATTATTAGAATGTCACTTTTCCAATGACAGTACTTCAAAATGCAATGGACACTTCATTCTGAAATTCCTATCTCACAATTCATTTGCTGCACAAATTTTCTTGAACTCTGGCACAACAATTCTTTTACCCTTTCTTACTTTGTGGGTTTTGTTAATGTTTGTGGTCATCCAGAACATTTCTTGTGGCCATTATGAACAGTTCCATGTATCATCTTATGCTGGCTAAGTCCACTCTCAGAAGAACCCACAATATGCCCTCTTTGAAAATGAGTAACTCATGATAAACACTGCGTATGGTGTTCCCTCCATCATTCTATTCTATGGTAGCCTTCACTGATGGTACAAAACATTTTCTAGCTCATTCTCATCATCCTTTCTGATCATATACCTACAGAAGTAGAAGTAGTTTTAAAATTTGTATTAATCCTTGGTAAAAATTATGCTTATAACTTGAATCAAAATTTCAATAGTCAGCATTAGATAATATTTAACAAATTACTTCATACTTGAAATGTTATTTATACCAAATTTAATGATACTTTTGTTTTTCAATATTTCAGACGTTAAAAAGACATTTAAAAGGAAATCAGAATATATGAATTACAAAGCACAGAGCCGTGTAAAGAAATATTATAGTGATGTAAGTATATTTATAACTGCATAGAAATATAATCCAAGACTGAGAAGAATAAGAAAATGACTTGAAATCTTTTAATCAGTGTAATACAATAGCAGTGTCACCATTTCAAATCAATCCAGGCATGACTCAACCAGGAAACTAAAAGCATGGGCATAATTTATATAAGTAATAATGTATAAGTTTTTATATAAAAACTTTAAGTTCCAGTCACTTCTCAGTTTCATTACTCATATTTGGTTGAATGGATGGAAATGGCAGTGGTCATCGTGTTAATTCAGTTTGGTCGATTAATAGTTTTGGGTAGAGTATATAATGCAAAAGTGTGTAGCAAGTGGATGTGGTGGTGAAGAAAGGATTGGGGCACCTTAAGGTTATGCCCAAGTCTACTTATCTTCCATTGTTAGTAGATGTAAGTTTATGATGTATTTTGTAAGGTAAGTGTAAGGGTGCATGGCCTAGTGGTTAGGATGTTGCACTCACAGTTGTGAGATTGTGGTTTCAGTTTCCAGACCAGTCAGTGTGTTGTGTTCTTGAGCAAAACCTTTCATCTCATATTGCTCTGGTGACCATTTTGACATTTGGCACACCATGCATCTGTTCAGACAATGTTGATTTGATGGAAGGAATGAGCTAATGTACAGCACACAATAAACAAATCATTTGTGCTGGTTGTTTGGCAAGAAATTGCAGAACCATCTTTCTTGGACTATGAGAAAATACCACCACCACCACCACTGTCGTTGTCATCATCATCATCATCATCATCATCATCATCATTACCATTATAGGGCAAGTATGTTTGCATTCATCATTTATTATGTAAAAAAATTCAACAAGCTGTACATAAGGCAAGATGCAAAATGTAAATTATAAAATGCTAAATTTCCTTTCTTCTCACATAGTGGTGCTAAAGCATGGTATATCAGACAGTTGTGTTGACATGCCAGGACAATTGGGGTTACATTGTAAATGTGGTGACTTCATTTCAGGTATAGAATACTTGAAATGAATGTATAAAACTTGAGCAGTAGTAGTATTAATTTATCTCAGTGTTCGAAGTGTAATAATCATAGCAGAACTAAAAGTGGTGAGCTAACAGAATTGTTAGCACACTGGGCAAAATGCTTAGTACAATTTTGACCATCTTTACATTCTGAGTTCAAATTCCACTGAAGTTGACTTTGCTTTTCCCTTTTTGAATTGATAAAATAGATTACATCAACCCCAGCTTTTTTTCCTTAGGCAAGTGCCAAACTCAGGAAAGATGTAGATCAAGAGATTTCTAAAGTTATTCAAAAACTCATCGACCAACTAAAAACTAAACTTGAGAAGAATTCTTATCAGGGAGCATATTTTGATCGCACTGCTTCAGAAACTGAACGGATTTGTGACTCAGATGGCTGGTTCAACTGTGAAGGGAAGTTTGATGAAAATACATGTAAAAAGTCACATAAAATCAACCCTTACTCAACTAGGGAAAACTGTATGCTATTTGCTTTGTGGGATCTGGACCATATGTAAGTAACAATATTACTAGTCATCAAATATATTTGATTAAGATTTCGTTTTTAGTTACATATATTAACTAAACCAGTTAATTTTCATGAAACAGGCCATGGTAACTTAGATTTTTTTTTATTTGTTTCAGTCATTTGACTGTGGCCATGCTGGAGCACCACCTTGATTTAACAACTTAATTTTTAACAAATTTTTCCATCATTTTCAACAGGTAACAGACAATCTGCTTCTGTTGACTCTTAAAATTGTTTCTTTTCTGGCATTTACATGCCTCTTAGTTTATCACACACATATATATATATATAGGTGTGTGTGTTTCTCTGTCTGTCTGTCTCGCTCTCTCTCCCTCTCTCTCCATATATATATATATATATATATATATATATATATATA
>NC_068996.1:38005840-38008868 GCF_001194135.2 Octopus bimaculoides | reverse complement strand
TTGCGAAGACCTGTTGAGGCAAGTGAAATCGAAATCGAGTTAGATTGGACACTAAACTCCACTTGCGAAGACCTGTTGAGGCAAGTGAAATCGAAATCGAGTTAAATTGGACACTAAACTTCCACTTGCGAAGACCTGTTGAGGCAAGTGAAATCGAAATCAAGTTAAATTGGACACTAAACTTCCACTTGCAAAGACCTGTTGAGGCAAGTGAAATCGAAATCGAGTGAAATTTGATGACTCGGACCCATACCAATGTCGTCTCCCTCATTGGACAAGAAACTCAGCTTGCAAAGACTTATTGGGGCAAGCGAAATTGATATCGTAATGGCACTTGTGCCCGCAGCATGTGTAAGGACCTTCGAGTGAGATCGTTGCCAGTGCCTCTGGACTGGCTCTTGTGCGGGTGGCACATAAAATACACCATTTTGAGCATGGCCGTTGCCTGTACCACCTGACTGGCCTTCGTAGAGATCGTTGCCAGTGCCCCTGGATCGACTCTTGTGCGGGTGGCACATAAAATAAACCATTGAGCGTGGCTGTTGCCAGTACCACCTGACTGGCCTTCATAGGATTTTCGAGCGAGACCGTTTCCAGTGCCCCTGGACTGGCTCATGTGCGGGTGGCACATAAAATATACCATTTTGAGCGTGGCCGTTGCCAGTACCGCCTGACTGGCCGTCGTATGATTTTCGAGTGAGATCGTTGCCAGTGCCCCTGAAATGGCTCTTGTGCGGTGCCGTCGTAGGATTTTCGAGCGAGATCGTTGCCAGTGCGCCTGGGCTGGCTCTTGTGTGGGTGACGCATGAAGTGCACCATTTTGGGCGTGACTGTTGCCAGTACCGCCTGACTGGCCTTCATAGGATTTTCGAGCGAGATCGTTGCCAGTGTCCCTGGACTGGCTCTTGTGCGGGTGGCACATAAAATACACCATTTTGAGCGTGGCCGTTGCCAGTACCGCCTGACTGGCCTTCGTGCCGGTGACACGTAAAAGCACCCACTACACTCTCTGAGTGGTTGGCGTTAGGAAGGGCATCCAGCTGTAGAAACTCTGCCAAATCAGATTGGAGCCTGGTGTAGCCATCTGGTTTCACCAGTCCTCAGTCAAATCATCCAACCCATGCTAGCATGGAAAGCGGATGTTAAACGATGATGATGATGACGATGATGATGATGATGATGATGATATATCATCATATATCATCATAATCATCATCATCATCATCGTTTAACGTCCGCTTTCCATGCTAGCATGGGTTGGACAATTTGACTAAGGTCTGGTGAACCAGATGGCTACACCAGGCTCCAATCTGATTTGGCAGAGTTTCTTCAGCTGGATGCCCTTCCTAACGCCAACCACTCCGAGAGTGTAGTGGGTGCTTTTATGTGCCACCGGCATGAAGGCCAGTCACACAGTACTGGCAACAGCCATGCTCAAAATGGTGTTTTTTACATGCCACCTGCACAGGAGCCAGTCCAGCAGCACTGGCAATGACCTCGCTCGAATGATTTTCTAATGTGCCACCGGCACAAGTGCCAGTAACGATCACGCTCAAATGGTGCTATTTACTTGCCACTAGCATGGAAGCCAGACAGCTTCTCTGGACATTGCTGTTAGTGCTCCACTGGCACAGGTGCCAGTCATCGAATATGGTTCAATTATGATTTCGATTTCACTTGCCTCAACAGGTCTTCGCAAGCAGAGTTTAGTGTCCAATGAAGGAGAGGTTGGCACGGGTGCCAGTCGTTGAATTTGGTTTTATATATATATATATATATACACACACACACAAATATATACAAGCTGCAGTGAATATATTGCCATCTAAATTACGCAAAAATGAAAATAACACTAACATTTCATTTACCAAAATTACATAAAAATATCTTGAAATACTAAGGAGTAAATTTATTCAATAAAATTGCCATTGGCTTCAACCACACCATCCGGACAACTTCGTATTTTCCTGCAACTCTTCTGGATGATTTCCTTGTTTAAGTTAGTGAATGCTGTCATAATCCTTGCCTTCAGTTCATCTTTGGTGTTACAGGGAGTTTTGTTGGTCTTTCTCAACTGCACCCCACGCATAATAATCAAGCAGGTTGCAGTCTGGGGACTTAGGTGACCAGATGTTAGGGGTGATGTGGTCACAGAAATTGTCTGACAGCTATGACTGAGCTCCCCTGCTTGTGTGCCAGACAAAGGGTCTTCCAGCAGCCATTCTCTTTACTCAGGGTGGCATTACTTCTTTCAGGCATTTGATGTAAGCCTCCGTTTTTGAGTGTGAGGCCATCTGGGCAGATGAATGGAGGCATAATGTCAGCATCACTAGTGATCGCTCCAAATACCATGATGATGGAATGTCTGATTTTTATCACTCCTGGTATATGTTTCGGAGACATGGCAAGCCAACGGTTGTTCTGTGTGTTCACCACCATCTGTTTGTATTGGGACTTCCAGCATGAATGCCAAGCAGTACAGCATGTTATTTCCAAATTTCTGGTAGAGTGAATTGCATCATGGCGCATTATTTTTCACAGACAGTGTCCAATTCACCCTACTATATTGTGTAGTTGACAAAATAAAAATCAAACAATGTGCATGCGCGATATTAAAAAATATAAATATAAAATGGTGACAATTTAGCCATCGCACCCTGTATATATATATATATATATATATATATACACACACAGACGAAACTCAGCTTGCAAAGACTTATTGGGGCAAGCGAAATCGAAATCATGATGGCACCTGTGCCCAGTGTCGCTTTTCTGGCACTTGTGCCCACGGCATGTGTAAGGACTTTCGAGTGAGATCGTTCCCAGTGCCCCTAGACTGGCTCTTGTGCGGGTGACACATAAAATACACCATTTTGAGCGTGGCCGTTGCCAGTACCGCCTGACTGGCATTCGTGCCAGTGGCACGTAAAAGCACCCTCTACACTCTCTGAGTGGTCGGCGTTAGGAAGGGCATCCAGCTGTAGAAACTCTGTCAATTGGAAATATGCTGTGCGTGAGAAGACCT
>NC_068996.1:38003103-38005449 GCF_001194135.2 Octopus bimaculoides | reverse complement strand
TTGAGGCAAGTGAAATCGAAATCGTTGTCTCCTTCATTGGACACGAAACTGAGCTTGTGAAGACTTATTGGGGAAAGCGAAATCGTGAAGGCACCTGTGCCCAGCGTCGCCTTTCTGGCACTTGTGCCCACAGCATGTGTAAGGACTTTCGAGAGAGATCATTGCCAGTGCCCCTGGACTGGCTCTTGTGCGAGTGGCACATAAAATACACCATTTTGAGCGTGGCCGTTGCCAGTACCGCCTGACTGGCATTCGTGCCAGTGGCACGTAAAAGCACCCTCTACACTCTCTGAGTGGTCGGCGTTAGGAAGGGCATCCAGCTGTAGAAACTCTGTCAATTGGAAATATGCTGTGCGTGAGAAGACCTGGCAAGCCACGTGAAACCTAAATCTAAGGACTCAGCCAGTCCACTTATGTGTACCTTCCTTCCTTCATTGGACACTAAACTCCACTTGCGAAGGCTTATTGGGGCAAACGAAAGCAAAATTGTGATGGCACCTGTGCCCAGCGTCGCCTTTCTGGCATTGTGCCCAGTGTCGCCTTTCTGGCACCTGTGCCCAGCGTCGCCTTTCTGGCACCTGTGCCCGCAGCATGTGTAAGGACTTTCGAGTGAGACCGTTGCCAGTGCCCCTGAACTGGCTCTTGTGCGGGTGGCACATGAAATACACCATTTTGAGCGTGGTTGTTGCCAGTACCACCTGACTGGACTTTGTGCCGGTGGCACGTAAAAAGTGCCCACTACACTCTCTGAGTGGTTGGTGTTAGGAAGGGCATCCAGCTGTAGAAACTCTGCCAAATCAGATTGGAGCCTGGTGTAGCCATCTGGTTTCACCAGTCCTCAGTCAAATCGTCCAACCCATGCCAGCATGGAAAGCGGACGTTAAACGACGACGACGACGATACATATACATATATATATACATATATAACGTATACACATGGACACACACATATATGCAAATACATATACATACAAACGTACGCATACATACATTCATACATGTTTATACATATATTATAAATTCTTTTATTTAGATTTGAATTAATATGTAAAATAATGTTTTACCATAAATATATATACATGTGTGTATGGAACTGTATATGTATGCATATTGCTTATCTCTCTCTCTCTCTCTCCCTCTCTCTCTCTCTCCCGCTCTCTCTCTCTCTCTCCCTCTCTCTCTCTCTCTCCCTCTCTCTCTCTCTCTCTATCTATCTATTTATCTATCTATCTATCTATCTATCTATCTCTCTCTCTCTCTCTCTATATATATATATATATATATAAAGAGAGAGAGAGAGAGAGAGAGAGAGAGAGAGAGAGAGAGAGAGAGAGAGATGAATATGTAAACTTGTGTATGTGAATATGCATGTATGTATGTGTATGTGTATGTATATATACATAAATGGATAGGTATACCTGTGTATATATAAATATATATAGATATGTCTATATGAAAGTGTGTATTACACAACAAAATCATTTATTGGAACTAGATACTAATAGATTTAAATTTAGGAAGTTACAAAATTTCAGTTAGATTATTTATTTATGATTAAGCTTGCTCTCAAAAAGCATTAGCAGTTATAGAAAATTTTCAGTTGCTATTTTTCATGAGATATTTAACAAGATATGTCAATCTGATGAAACCTCATTATATTTAAATGATATTTTATTATTCTTGAAAAACTTGTTTTTTATTAATCGAGTGGAAACAGCTGTAATTTATGAGCTGTGTCATTTGTTTGTATAAAATAATTAAATTGAATTGAATTTATCTTTTAATGATTAAATGATTAAATTATTTAATTGTTCAATTAATTGTTTTGTTTTCCAGTTCTAATTTATATGTGTATATGTGTGTATATATATATATATATGTGTGTGTGTGTATATATATATATATATATATACACACATGTATATATATGATATATATACATACATATATATATTTTATTATATGTATTTATTTTCTCTAAGTTAATATTTGCTCGGACAAAATAAATTGGTTAATAGATACCAGGGTAGCAAAGATCACAAAATGACTGTGGTGTAACTCCTGTTTATGAGGTAGAAACTCCTTGTTATTTTGGGTACTTGAGTAAATATATAAATTTAGTAAATGGAGTAAAACGCATATGTTAAATGAATTCTTTTATTTCCAACATATGTTTTGAAGATTATAAATTATACCTTCCATAGGAATAGGTGATGTTGATAAGGATGTAATCTTCTCTTCAGGGAAATACATAGGAACCAGCTTAACCGTAAGACATTTTAACCGAATATATTTGTAATCTTCGAAACATATGTTGGAAATAAAAGAATTCATTTAACATATG
>NC_068996.1:38000451-38002652 GCF_001194135.2 Octopus bimaculoides | reverse complement strand
TATATATATAATTTTATTTAATGTATGTATACGCACACACAAACACATGCACAAACACACACACACACACACACACACACACACACACACACAAGGCATGCATATATATTAGAACTAAAAGTAAAATAGAGTGAGTCTTCATTTGTGCAAGGACATAGGTATATGCTTATGTTCTATGTTGATAATAACTCTGAAATAAGTAGCACGTTGTATACTGTTAGTGGGGTGTGTGATTAAGTAGTATAATCGAAGCATCTAGGCTATTGAATAAACTGAACTACAATCTGGTTTCAAAATTGTGGCCTTAAATTTAGTACTTGAATGAGAGACATTATACTTGCTGCACTTAAACTAGGCACCATAAGAAAAAAATGTATTGCAGGAGTGACTGTGTGGTAAGTAGCTTGCTTACCAACCACATGGTTCCGGGTTCAGTCCAACTGCGTGGCACCTTGGGCAAGTGTCTTCTTCTATAGCCTCGGGCCGACCAAAGCCTTGTGAGTGGATTTGGTAGACGGAAACTGAAAGAAGCCCGTTGTATATATGTATATATATATATGTTTGTGTGTCTGTGTTTGTCCCCCCACCATCGCTTGACAACCGATGCTGGTGTGTTTACGTCCCCTGTAACTTAGCGGTTTGGCAAAAAAAAAAAAGACCGATAAAATAAGTACTAGGCTTACAAAGGATAAGTCCTGGGGTCGATTTTATCGACTAAAGGCGGTGCTCCAGCATGGCCGCAGTCAAATGACTGAAACAAGTAAAAGAGTAAAAGAGTAAAGAGAGAGTCTAAGGATAGTCATTACGCCAATATTAATGACACATGTACCAGTTCAATTCCACTCCTTTATTATTAGTCGATTGGTTAAATATCCAACTAATTATCCATCTAATTTCCTTAACTTGTATGACTGTTTAATCAACAAGTTACACAAACAATCGATTAGTTAGTTGTATGGATATTTAATTAATTGACTAATAATAAAGGAGTGGAATTGAACCAGTGCATTAATATTGGTGTAGTGACTCTCCTTAGACTCAACGAAATTTGTTTCAACATGCAAATTCACAAAGAACCTTGCAAACTAAATATGAAAATGAAATATTGAAAAAAGTATTCTCAAATAAAATATCAAATATGAGAGATGTACATATGGTCAGCTTGAGAAACTGTCATATCTCTTCTGAATGTCCTATTTATGTATATTTATCAACACTATTAATGCACACTAAACATATGATTGCTTTTATTACAGAATTGAGAAGACTCGGGTTGTTATACCAATGGTGTTAAAGGCAGCTAAGATGAAAAAAACAAAGCAGATATTGTCATGTGATAAAATTTATAATCTTTTGTTCACCAGACAGAATCTTAAACTGGTGTACAAGGAATGTCACGACAAAAAATCTCGTGTTTCCACCCTTGACTGGAATACTTTATATTTATAATCTGTAAATAAAAGAGGGGTGTTTTAGTACTTTGCTCATTACTATTTTTATTCTGTAATACCTAAGATTGAATTCTTAAATCTATGTCTGGACAATTCTAATAAAAAGTAAACCATTGTTATCATCAGGAAGAAATTTCAAAAAAGTATATGTGAAAAATGTGATGCTTTATGGTAATGAATACATGATGACCAAGGGGAGACCAATAGAGTATGTTGGATATGCTATATTAATTTATGAGAAAAGTTTGTGAATTAACCCTTTTGATACCAACCCCTACCTGATGCCACACTTGATTCTATAATACAAACTTCGTGTTTTAAAATGATCTAAATTAAAACCTTCCAGCAAAATCTCATGTTAATTTATATTCTAAGCATCAGTTTAATAATGACGAAGTTACTTTAACAAATTCTTCATAATCATCAAAACTAATTGAAACAAAAACAGATTCAACAGGAATATGGAAACAAAAGGGTTAAGAAAGCAATTATATATATATATATAATATTATTATTATTAAAAATTTGGGATTTTACCAATAGGACCCCAACTTCAATTTCAAGATAACCTTATTTACTGGAGTACACATAGAAAATTATATCCAAAATACTAATCTAATAATATAAGCATTTTAAAGCCTACTATAACATGCAATAAGAATAAAAGGACACTAGAATTAATTATAAATTATTTAAACATATTTTAAAAAAATATATATACCTTACCTGTTATTAGTGGGGAAAGAAGAT
>NC_068996.1:37990375-37999782 GCF_001194135.2 Octopus bimaculoides | reverse complement strand
CAAATTCAACCTCACATCGTATAACAATCCTCCACACAATCCACATCTTGAAAAATTTGAAGCGGATATGATAGATTTAATCAAAAATATTAAATTCTCTAAATTCAAATCTCCCTTTCAAAAAAGACTATCACATACCATAAAAAGAATTACTAATTCCCCCTTAAATTACACATATTTTCTGATAAAACAGGAAATCTGTATCCCATCACCATAGAGGAGTACATTAAATTCATTAGAAACGAGCTCAACAGATCCTACAAGCTAGCATCAACATCTGCTTTAAATGACGTCAACACCAGCCACTGCAAACTCATGAGGAAACTACATGTGGATGACAGAACAGGACCATACTGCCCTGCACCTCCACACTTCAACCTCAAGGATCATAAGAAGGATTTCATCACAAAACCATCTATACGCCTAATATGCCCTACCAAATCCGACCTCGGAAGAATCAGCAAAAATATTCTGGACAAGATAATACCTGTTGTCAAAGAGAAATTAAACACTAATCTATGGTACCACACTGGGGAGGTTATTGCATAGTTCCACACCTTGGATAACAAAAACTCTTTCTCATTCCTTCAATTTGATATTAACAACTATTACTCCTCTATCTCTCCTAAACTTCTAAATAAGGCTATTCTTTTTGCTAGGAATCTTACTAGCATAACCCCTCTGGAAATTAACATTATACTCAATGCACGCAAAACTCTTATATCCTTCGAAAACAAACTCTGGTGCTGAGCTAACCAACATAGTAATAACTCTAACAACTTATTTGATATAACCATGGGATCTTCTGATTCCGCTCAGGCCACTGATTTAGTTGGATTATATATACTTCACTAACTGCGCTCACATTTCCCTAATATCCGCGGAGGTCTATATAAGGATGATGCCTTATTACTTACCAAGGCTATTAATAAATCTTCTCTGGAAAGGACTAAAAAGGATCTACACAAATTCTTCTCTAATCTGAATCTATCCATCACATTTGAAAACGCATATAAAACGGCTAACTTTCTAGACGTTACTCTAAACCTATCAAGCTCACAATATTCCCCCTATCATAAACCTAACCAATACCTAAAATGCCTCAATGTTCACTCTAATCACCACAGATCTACTTTCGATAACATAGTCATGGGTATTTCAACCTGCATATCTGATCTATCCTCTTCCAACGAAATCTTTAATACCATATCCTATAATAATAACAATAGAGGGATAAATAACTATAACAATAATTCCATTGATCTAGATTCTTCTACATCCTCACATAACATATCCTCCAACAATAATGCCTCATCCACCACAGAGCCCAACCCCCAAGTCACATCTACTTATAACTGTCGCTCCGGGACAATCTGCCTGCTACAAACGCATTGCGTAAGATATAACGTAATATATAAGTGCACTGTAACGAATCTGCTACATAACTCTACAGCTGCATACATAGGTTCAACTAAAACCTTCAAGCAACGCTATGCAGCCCATTTGCACTCTTTTAGATATGACAAACACAGTAAATCTACAACACTAGCCAACCACATTCACCACCTTAAAAACACAAATACCCAGTATACTTTAAAATGTTCTATCCTGGACTCTGGAATTCCATACCAGGGCCAGCGCTCTAATTGCAAGCTTTGCTTAAAGGAGGTGTTCCATATTTTAAAATACAATTCTCCCATTCTACTTAATCGATATAACGAAGCACTTAGCACCTGCAATCACCGTTTTTTCCATACATTTAAATTCTATCACAGACACAAATGCACAAATGACCACACAACATTATCACACAACTCCCTATAGGCAACCTATTCAACCTAGCAAACTGATCCCCCTTCTACCATCTTTAGAATAGATTTATTTCATTTTATGATCCTATCACTACTAAATATATTTTTTCCTATTTTACTTCCTTTATACTTCCTTGCCACTAACACCACCACCACTTGCAGGCTCCCTATTGATAACCACAATCAACTCCAGGTAGCATCTGATTCCCATTCTACCATCTTGAAATTAGGTTTAGCTCTTTTTTTAGAACATATTACTACTAATTCTATTCTCTTCTATTTTCCTTTAATACTGTTTTTAGAATGTCACCTACACCCTCACCACTTGTAGCCTGACAATATACACATATAAATACCTCTCCACATTACCTCCTCACATTCCTTCTTCCTTACTAAACTTATGCCTCCACCCCCTCATTCTTCCTTTACTCCCTATACTTATTATTTGTCTTGTCAGAATAACTGACCATACAACTGCTCACTACTATTCCTCACTTGAATTACTTCCTTCTCCCCTTTCCTTCCTGTCTTAAGGCTTGACCTCTTTACCCTACACACATCTCTCACTTGATTTAGGCTATCCTTTGAGTAAACAACTCACAGTATACTCCGGACACGATATGACATATATACACCTTTGCTACTACAATTATCTCCGGAAAATGCCCACAAGGATTATTTACATGGATGTTTACTACTGGAATGAAGCTACACTCCAAGTACTGTTTCTTCTTTGTTCTTTTTTCAGCGCATCACTCTCACTTCCTACTACAACTCTCCTCTTATAGATGTAATAATCCATTCCTCTACTATTACTGTCTCCGATGAAGGAATACATTGGATTTTCCCTGAAACAGCTGTAAGACTTTATCCATAAAATATATTTCTAACTTTGCCATTGTTCTCTTTATCCTTTTCTCTCTTTATACATACATACATATATATATATATATATATATATATATATATATATATATATATATATATATATAAATAAATAAATGAGTAATGAAGATGTACAGGTGTCAATCCATTACTGTTTGACACTATAATGAATTGATACCTGTACATCTTCGTAACTCATTTATATTTAATTCACCTACCTTGGAATTTGCACTTTGGAAATACTATAGAAAGTATCTTTATATAAAGTACATGTCTGAACTACCAAGTGCGGATCTCTTTACTCAGCTGGGTTGCAGTGTCTGCACACACAGCAGGAATATCAAGTGCAAACACTCCTGCACAGAGTCTTGATATTCAATATTCAATTAATATTGTTTGGGTGTGCAGATTATATTAACCTAGCAAGGTGCCTCAATTTAAGTTCCTAATTCAAAGGAATCTTAATTAAATATATAT
This sequence comes from Octopus bimaculoides, assembly GCF_001194135.2. Classification (NCBI taxonomy): domain Eukaryota; kingdom Metazoa; phylum Mollusca; class Cephalopoda; order Octopoda; family Octopodidae; genus Octopus; species Octopus bimaculoides. Next base: position 37,996,609 of record NC_068996.1, on the reverse strand, counting down.
ATAGTGGAATTTCCAGAAGACTTTCAGTATAATTAGTTATAAATTGCAGTTCTTCTTTAATTTTTTTTATGATGTACTCCAAAAAATTTCTTGACCTCTTGCATGATCCCTGAGATGCATGGAAGAAAAGGGAAGTTCAGGACAATTCAGGTTCAATTCATCCAAAGACTGGAGACCCGATGCAAATGCATCACAACTTTGTGAATACTGCTGAAGGTACCTACCTAACAGCCAGATGGTGGTATTTTATTTGGAAGAGAGATTAAGAACAAATATGATCTATCTGATGGGCTTCTGCACAGTCTCAATTTACTCACTTTCATTCACAGTCAAATGATGTGTTTGTGAAGCAGATTTTTGCCCTACACAGCCAGGTCTGTGTCTACTGGTATTGTATCTATATGGAACTACTATCCTTTTTGTAATATTAGCATGCAGCAACTCAAAACTAAAACAGCAATACTAATTTCACTCACTCTCTAACTCTCTCTCTCCTTCTCTCTCTCCTTCTCTCTCTCTCTCTAAAACTAACAAATTTTTTAAAATGTAATTCTATATTTTCACACATTTTATTTTTTGATTTGTAAATATATTTACAAATATAATAAAATTTAATTCTTTTATGTAATAAAGATTTTCTGTTGTTTGGTTTTAAATAAAATAAAAATTCAATCTCACAGTTTTCCTAAAAGAAATACCTTTTACTTCATTTTCATTCAACCCTGGATAGAACAAAGTCTCTGTTAAAATAGATTTACATAATATTGTCAATGTTTGCATATGATTCACAGATGATAATAAAGATAGTCGTACAAAATATGTACTATTCAATTAAGGAAAAGAAAAAAATTATAAAATTGTCAGAAATTCTTCAAAAGTTTCCTTAACTTAGACACAGGTAAGGCTGTGTGATAAAAAGTTTGCTTCCCAAACACATAATTCCAGGTTCAGTCCCACTGCGTGGCACCTTGGGAAGTGTCTTATGCTATAGCCTTAGGTTGACCAAAGTTTTGTGAGAGGATTTGGTAGATGGAAACTGAAAGAAGCCTGTTGTATGTGTGTGTGTGTTTGTCTCCACCACTGCTTGACAACCAGTGTTGCTGTGTTTACATCCCCCATAACTTAGCAGTTTGGCAAAAGAGACCAATAGAATAAGTACCTGATAGGAGAGTATTGTAGTTTGCTTGAAGCATTGTGTATTGTTTGTAAACAATTATAATAAATAGTAATAATGTGTTTTGAATGGAACAACAATGCACTATAATAACTGGTGTAATTTAATTTTCCATAGTCTGATATAATATTTTGGAATATAAAAATTCCTTCTTCAGATATCCCTAGGGATTGATTGAGTCACTGCTACAATTGATTTTCCAATGGCTTTTGGAAAATCAATTGTAGTAGTGACTTGATCAGTCCCTAGGTATATCTGAAGAAGGAAGGAATTTTTATATTCCGAAATATTATATCAGACTATGGATGATTAAATTACACCAGTTATTATAGTGCATTGTTGTGCCATTCAGAACACACAATTACTATTTATTATTATTGTTTAATAAGTACCTGGTTAAAAAAAAAGTACTGGGGTCAATTCATTCAATTAAAGTTTCATCAAGGTGATGCCCCAGCATGACTGCAGTCCAATGGCTGGAGCAATTAAGCGATAAAAGGTGAAAGACAACTTACTTGAACTTTGCAGAATTTGTCAAAATTCTATGTATAGAAAATTACTTTTCCTATAATGTTCCATATAAAATTCTGAACATGCTTAGATGTAAACAGTTTTTCACAATTTTCTTTACACATTGTCATGGAGATCAAGTAATTCTTGCAAAGATTTTGGTAGTGCCTGAGCAGATTCAATTGGTCTATATACAAGAAAGCTTCAAGACCCAAAACATCACTCATCTGAAAATTAAGAGTGAAAATCTCTGAATAGCAACTCATACAGATTTGGCTATGAGTAAATATTATATATATAAGCTCCTGGACAAACTAAAGATGGGGATAATATGCCCTCTCCATAAAGGAGGAAGCAAAACAGATGATAAAAACTATAGAGCTATCTCTTTGACTTCACATGTCAGCAAAGTCATGGAATGAATAGACCGAAGGAAATTAATTGCACTCCTTGAAGAAAATGACTGACACCTAGCATGGTTTTCGACCAGGTAGAAGCTGCTTGACACAGCTCTTGCAGTATTACAACTAGGTGCTAAAGCAGCTGCTCAAAAACTCAAATGTGGACGTGATATTCTTTGACTTTGCCAAAGCTTTTGACAAATTGACCATAGCTCCAAAATCTTGACATATTTGGAAAACTTGCAGAATGGCTACATGACTTTCTAAAAGATAGAAGTCAGGTAGTGGTGGTCAATGGAGCCACCTCCAAGAAAACACAAATAATGAGTGGTGTTCCATAGGGCACTGTCTTGAGGTCACTGCTATTCATAGTGGCCCTCTCTGACATGCCCTCAGCTGCTCAAGTAACCACCCTTGCTAGCTATGCAGATGATACAAAAGCCTCTCAGAAGATACAGAACGCTGAAGATGTTGTGCATCTGCAACAAGAGTTAGATGCAATATACAGGTAGGCTGAGGAAAATAACATGCAGTTTAATGCTGGAAAATTCCAAGCCCTGTGCTACCAACACAGGAAGCTCAATGAAAAGCAGATAGGATATACTGGCTCAGGAGGGATTCCAATCCCTGAATCAAAATCAGTGTGTGACCTGAGTATTGACATGAGTAATGAGGACTTTTGTTCTCAGCCATCTGGATTACTGCTCCCAACTGTGGTCATCAAACTGTAAAATTAATGATGGAATTTGAGGTGATCCAGCGAAGCTACACAAGGAAGATCAATACAATGTAACATATTACCTACTGGGAGAGACTGAAAGAGTTAAGACTCTCCTTCCTGGAGTGAAGGCAGGAAACATATGCAGTAATATACATCTGGAAAACCCCAGAAAATCTTGTTCCAAACTTTGGCATTGTCAATCACACAAACAGCAGGATGGGGCACTACTGCATGGTACCAAAGATCCCAACATGGCCATCAGGATACAGGATCAAATACTGCAACAGTTTGGGCTTCAAAGGCCCACAGCTCTTCAGTATCTTCCCACAAAGCCTGAGAGACCTACATGACATAAATGTAGGCTTTTTCGAAACAAAACTAAATCTCGTTCTGTCAAGAGTTCCGGATGAAGCTACCTCTGGGCAAGAAACACAGATGAGGCCAGCAACATCAAACTTGCTCATCCACCAAATGTGATGTATCAGATGAGGTTTAGTGAAAGTATAGCAATATAAATGGTGGTACTCCAGCATGGCCGCAGTCCTTGGACTGAATCTTAGAGAATATATATATATATATCTATAGGTGCAGGCTGTGTGGCTGTGTGGTTGAGAAGCTAGTCTAAGGTTCAGTTCTCCTGAGCAGCAACTTGGGCAAGTATCTTCTAATACAGTCTTGGGTCAACCAAAGTCTTGTAAGTGGATCTGGTAGATAGAAACTGAAAGAAGCCCATTATATATGTATGTGTGTGTATTAGGTCATCCCATAAATAATGCGGTTTTTTCAATTGCATGAACTAAAAGTCAGAGGGGAATGGGATAAACTACCTGCATCAACTTGCTATAAAAGCAGGGAGTAATTTTACCTTGTACTTATTCTTAGTGCAAGTTTTGAAGAGTGCAGTTCGATTTTAACAGCCATTGTTTCAAAGCTATAATGAAAGTGACAAAGGAGCATATTTTGCTTTATGAGTTCAATAAAGGCAACAATGCAACAGAAAATGCAAGGAATATTGAAGCAGTATATGGGGATTGGACAATAAGCATAAGCCAGTGTCAACAGTGGTTCCAGAAATTCTGAAGTGAATGTCTTTGTACTGCAGAACTTTGATCCATAGCCTTCCAGTGCCTAACTTGCTTTCTGGGTTCTGGACATGATTTCTCTGTCAAGAGTACCATCACTGGAGATGGTGTTCCTCAGGTATTTGAAAATAGTCGTGAGTCATTGATGATAATGCATTGCTGTAGCAGGTTGCTGTTAGGTGAAATTTGAAGGAGGCCCTCTGTGTTACTGAAGCTGATTGTCAAACTGAACTACCTGGATGCAGCATTGGCTCTCTCAATGCTCTGAAGGCAGTTTTCTTGCTGTACCATGAGGGTATGGCCATCTACAAAGAACACTTCTACGATGAGCTTCTAAAAGGTTTTGTGTGGGCTGTAGGGCAACCCAGATTAAAAAGTGATTCATTCAGACAGTATTTGATGTCCAGATTTAGGTCTTTGATAGCATGTAGTTGAACTTGGTTGAAGAAGAGATTAAAGAGTACTGGTTCAAGCATACAGCCTTGTTTAACACTATTGATGATGTTGAACTTCTCACCAGATTCATCAGCCAAGAGCATCTCTCCAGTCATGTTGTCATAGAAGAGACTATGAAGTTAATAAATTTTGATGGGCAGCCCAACTTTTTGAGAATAATCCACGGGGTTTATCCGTCGACCATATCAAATGCCTTTGTCAGATTGATGAAAACAAAATTCAAATTTATGTTCTGTTCTAGGCATTTGTCTAACTGTGAAGATCACATCTATGGTGCTACCTTCAGGTTGGAATTTGCATAGTGATTCAGGAAGACCTTTTTTGGATAATGTTGAAATAAGTCTATTAAGGATGAGATGGGCTAGAATTTTGCTGGTGATGGAGAGTAGGGAGATACCTTAGTAGTTCCTGCAGTTTGATCATGAGCCTTTGTTCTTATAGAGGGGAAACTATTGCAGTAGCCTGAAGATCAGGTGGCATTTCTCCCTGTTCTCAGATACTGATCAGATCATCCTAGAATACTTTGAAGGACTCTTTGTCAAGAGTTTTGTACACTCTCTGGGAATGCCATCCTTCTGGATGCTTTGCCACAATTCATCTGCTTTATGGGGGATTTGACCTCAGACAAGGAAGACAGTTCATTGAGGTGCTCGTGTTCTGAACTCTGGGAGATCTGATGAGGTGCTGACTGATTGACAGAGAAGGGTTTGTCCACAAGTTAGCTGAAGTATTCTTTCCATCTGTTGTTAATGCCCTGTTTGTCTTTGATGAATGAGTATCCACCTGCCAATAACAGAGAGGCTATACTTGGTTTTGAGGGACCAAAGACAGGCTTGATGGCATTGTAGAACTGAACCTCATCTGCCCTTTTACTCCACCATGAATTGTGCTTTGTGCAGATTTCTCTTTGAGAGAGAGAGAGAGAGCCTGGAAGGATTTGAATCTGTCCTTCTTGCAGGTGGAGCTCTGGTTATTCTGCCACTCTCTAAATATCTTGTTCTTCTTGGTTAGTAGATCATTGATAGTGGTGTTGTTCTCATCAAGTCAGGTTTTATTATGATTGAGAAAAGGGCAGACAAATTGTCATGTTAAAAAACGTTAAAATCATTTGAAGCATTTAAAATTTACATGCAATACCATAGCAAAGAAGGAAAAAATATATAAAGACAAATTCTATTGTTGTTTTTTTTTTTTTGTGAATAAAATGAGGCCCCAAAATATTTTCCTAACAGTTTGGTGCAAAGAAGTGAGTCAGTTTGAGAACCGCTGCATTATATAGCAAAGATCAAGGACCCATTCCCTCAAAATGAAACTGTATTACACTCAATCAAACTCTTCTACGGTGAGAGAAAGCAAAATGGGGTGAATGCTAATGCAGTGCTAGGAATGCTTGTGATAACTGAAAAAGGGGGAGACAATTCCCAATGTCTCAAAAAAAAAAAAGAATTGAAACTTCTAAAACTTGTCTTTAAATATGGTGAAATAACTGGCACACAGTTGATTACGACGGCAAGGTTTCCAGTTGATCCGATCAACAGAACAGCCTGCTCGTGAAATTAATGTACAGGTGGCTGAGCACTAGGTGCTACTCATTTTTGCCAGCTGAGTGAACTGGAGTAATGTTAAATAAAGTGTATTGCTCAAGGACGTAATGAGCTGCTGGGAATTGAACTTATGACCTTACAATTGTGAGCCTAACACCCTAACCCCTAAGTCACACACCTTCACACTATGGTGAAAGAAGCATAACTATATGGTCGGTAACTGTATTTCATCTCATTATTAAAAGGGCAGGGAAAAGTTACCTAAATATCTTGGTAGAGACTAGTCAAAAGTAAGTAGAAACAAACGTGGTGATGCATTCCATATTTCTGTAGTCATTGTTATAGC
>NC_068996.1:37988291-37990008 GCF_001194135.2 Octopus bimaculoides | reverse complement strand
TGGGTTGAACAAAAGTGCATACTGATTTTAAGAAGAAATTTTAAAACACTATTTAGATCAGAACAAAAAGTTTTCAATGGTACAAAAATGGACTATATACCTGTTGTAATTTAGTTATCTATAGTCCGATGATATTTCAGAATACAATTCCTTCTTCAGATATTCCTAGATGGAGTCGCTGCTATAATCTGTTTTCCAATGACTTTTCTTTTTTCGGAAGCGTCTCAGCAATGGTCTCACGAAGCTTCTTCCGAAATTCCTCATGAGAAGTGCGTGATACACACAAGTTTTTGGAATGATTAAAGGTGGTTCATTTAATTTTTTGTGGGATCTTTTTCACTCCACAGTTATAATTTTTTCAATTCAGTTAATTTTTTTTCCATTAAATCATGAAACACCCAAATATCATAGCAATTCATGTATCCAAGTGTTTTAAATACCTTATAATACACATATGAGGTATACAGAGTATCTCAGCAATGTCTCATATCTTTTAATTTGGATTATGTTTGATTAGCATTTTAATTTGGTCATCATCAACAACTGTATGTCTGCTGAAATGTTTTACAATTTTCCAGATAAAAATTTTCACTCTGAAACCTTGCAAACCACTTATGAACAGCCCTCTCAGTTATGGCACTATCTCAATAAATTGCACTTATATTTTTTGCTGTTTGTATAGTGTTTTTTCCTTTTCAGAAAAAATTGCACCAAAGGATGAAAATGTATCTCATTTTCTTCCATTTTCACTTTGAATGTAAAGTAGTAGAAATAAGCTATCCACACAGTAACCATATACAAAAATGTGTTGAAATATCATCTTCTGGAATATACATATATATCATCATCATTTAGTGTCCATCTTCCATGCATGCATGGGTAGGATGGTTGACAGGAGCCAGTCAGTTAGAAAAACTACCCTGGGCTACTGTGTCTGTTTTGACAGGGTTTATTTTACAGCTGGATGCCCTTCCTAACACCAACCACTCTGCAGAGTGGACTCAGTACATTTTATGTGGCACAAGCATAAGCAAGGTTAGTTTTGGCATGATTTTTACAGCTTGATGCCCTTCTAAACACCAACCGTGTTACAATGTCAACTAGATGCTTTTAATGTGGCACCAGCACAGGTAGGGTAACCAAGTAACTCACAAGACAAGGAATTATGAGAGGGACAGGGCATTCACAGAGAGGAACTTAAGATCAGAATGTTACAAAGACACAGAGAGACAGAAGCAGGTGTCTTGCCACTAGAGATGGGGCATTAAAGGAGGTGATCCAGTATCAAATGATGAAAGGTTAGAGTGTAACAGAAATAGGTGTCTTGCTATAGAGGAGGCACATGGTTACCCAGTGAGAGAGAGAGAGAGAGAGACACTAGCGTAGCTGGAGGATGGCGGTAGGGGCAGTCCGCCCCAGGCAGCACTTTGAACGGGGCACCACTTTTGGGTCTGTAGTAGGCATTATATGTGTTTTTTGTGGGGTCCAGGGGCAGCAAACAGAAGGGTCGCTCTGGGTTGCACACTCTAGCTACACTAGTGGAGAGAGAGAGAGAGAGAAAGAGAGAGGGAGGAAATAGAAAGTAAGAGAGAGGTACAGAAAGAGGTCAGAAACAAGTGTGCTGATGTAAAGGTGATACTTGGTTACATAGTCAGAGGAAAAAGAAGAGGAGAGAGAGAGCAACAAAAGCGAAAGAGAGAGAGAGAGAGAGAGAGAG
>NC_068996.1:37986590-37988281 GCF_001194135.2 Octopus bimaculoides | reverse complement strand
GAGAGAGAGAGAGAGAGAGAGAGAGAGAGAGTAGGAAACAGCAAAAGTGTGAGAGAGAGTAGAAAAGAGATGGTGTAGCGCTAGGGTATACTCACAAGTAACAAGAATATTAGCGTAGACCCTGGTTAGAAAAATAAGGTGTGGGGGTTGGAGGTGTGGGGAGCACATCACCATCATCATTGTTTAGCATCCATATATATATATATATATATATATGTATATAATTTAGAGAAAAACTACTATTAAATAATTCAATAATGAAGAACGTAATTCATACCCTCTAGAAAATAAATTTATCATAAAAACCTTATTCTAAAAATCAATAAAGTACATAAAAGAATAACTAGTAAATGGTATATGTATGTATATATATTGTTGGTAAATTATAAATCCAAAAAAGAAGCAGTTATAGAGCAATAAAGTATATCGATAAAAATAGATATGGCCAGTCTATGGAGTTGCACTGGGTTTCACGTCTGTAAAGCACTTAGCTTTACAGTGTTTCTTCAGACCCTAGGCCTATGGTCTCTGTTGCTAGAGAAGCCATAGGTCTAGGGTTTGAAGAAACACTGTAAAACTAAGCACTTTATGGAAATGAAACCCAGGGTAATCCTATAGACCAGCCATATCTCTATCTCTCTATCTATACACACACACACACACACACACACACACACACACACACACACACACACACACACACACACACACACACACACACACACACACACACACACACACACATGTATATGTACATTCAATTAGCATCTGCTGAGATGATTTGAAAACAAAGCATCTAATAACCTACCCCTCTGATGAGATTTTGCCTAATACAATGATTTAATTATTGTAATTTAATCTTTTAGGCTAAATTGAAACAGCTGTAAGAGAATATGCAGGATTTTTGCAGATAATAAATTATCTTAATGCTACATCTTTATTTTCTAAATTTTCTTTTATATATATACATTTATTAATTCATTTTGCAAGATTCCTGATGTGAAATTGTGTGTTGAAACATATATTGTTGCACTTCAGGATGGTCATTTTATTTATTCTTTTTTTTTTTGTCAAATAAACACATGCACTATATATATATATTTTCCTTCACTCATTTATTACTGTTATTATATTATTTTAATGCCTGTCCATTGTCCGGAAATCCTTCATCACACATCTGTGACCTCTTCAGTGACACTTTTCGTTTCTGTGTGTGTCCTTGCTCCACTTACTCCATTCTGTTCTTCTAAGATGTGTATCCTTATGTGCGCATGCGTTTGTGTCCTTGTTTGTGTGTGTGTGTGTGCGTGTGTATGCATGTGTATGTGTGTGCGTATGCTTGTGTGTGTGTCATAGTTTTTAGCAGCAGTGTGGCCTACCCCTCAGCCCCAACCTCTCACCCCATTGTGCTACTGCTGTCATGTATGTATGTGTGAATATATATATTACAAAAAAGAAGGTAGTCAGAATTTGGGATAATTATTTATTAGTGTTTTCATCTCATTCGTTTCTGAGAATCATCAGAAATGACTTTTTTTTTTGTCTCCTTCTAATGAAGCTTTCAAAAATTCGCTACACACCTGTACTTACACACACACATGCATGCTCGGAGGAAGAGAGAGAAGGAGAGAGAGAGAGAGAAAGAGAGAGAGAGAGAGAGAGAGAGAGAGAGAGAGAGAGAGAGAGAGAGA
>NC_068996.1:37982298-37983397 GCF_001194135.2 Octopus bimaculoides | reverse complement strand
GCGGGTGGCACATAAAAGACACCATTTCGAGTGTGGCCGTTTTCGTGCGGGTGACACGTAAAAGCACCCACTACACTCTCTGAGTGGTTGGCGTTAGGAAGGGCATCCAGCTGTAGAAACTCTGCCAAATCAGACTGGAGCCTGGTGTTGCCATCCGGTTTCACCAGTCCTCAGTCAAATCGTCCAACCCATGCTAGCATGGAAAGCGGACGTTAAACGATGATGATGATGATGATGATATATATATATATATGTATATAAATACACAAACATACAAATGACAAAACAATATCTCTTCCAGAGTTATATAAAAGGCATAAATTTTCTATAAAAATTCATTTCTGATGATTCTCAGAAATGTATGTGATGAAAGTGCCAATGAATAACTCCAAAATTTTGACTTTCTCCTTTTTACTTAATATTTAAAATATCTGTACACCACGACAGATAATTATATACACAAACATATACACAAACACACATGTTTGTGTATATATACAGTTCAAATTTATAGTAAAACAAAGATGAAGACAGGTGTATGAACAACAAGCAAGTGTATTAGATTGATGCTCGGGAAAAATGGAAAAGTCTTTTATGTTTCAAGCCTACGCTCTTCAATAGGAAGGAATAAGAGGAAATAGGGGGAAAATGAAAAAACATGGTGAATTCAGTGGTCCAACATGGTGAATCAATATATCTCTTTTACTCTTTTACTTGTTTCAGTCATTTGACTGCGGCCATGCTGGAGCACCGCCTTTAGTCGAGCAAATCAACCCCAGGACTTATTCTTTGTAAGCCTAGTACTTATTCTATCGGTCTCTTTTGCTGAACTGCTAAGTTACGGGGACGTAAACACACCAGCATCAGTTGTCAAGCGATGCTAGGGGGATAAACATATACACACACATACATATATATATTCATATACATATATACAACGGGCTTCTTTCAGTTTCTGTCTACCAAATCGACTCACAAGGCTTTGGTCGGCCCGAGGCTATAGTAAACGACACTTGCCCAAGGTGCCATGCAGTGGGACTGAACCCAGAACCATGTGGTTGGTAAGCAAGTTACTTACCACACAGCCGCTCCTGCGCCT
>NC_068996.1:37978365-37982100 GCF_001194135.2 Octopus bimaculoides | reverse complement strand
CATATATATATATATACATACATATATATATATATATATACATATATAAAAATGTGTGTGTGTGGTGTATACGTATGTATATGTTTATGTCTATATATTTATCTATATGTATATATGTGTGTGTGTATGTATATGTTATGAGACTGATGGACTGTAAGTCTTACAAACCACCTCACCTCACCCAATTTTATTCTATTTGTGCCTTGTGGGGCCATATGGGTACCTCATCATTACAATCTGTCTTGCAGCCCCTACCAATCAATTTCTCTTCTCCCCTGCCTTCCCCTATAGTAGATGTGAGTAACCATGCACATCCCTCTGCAGGAATGTGCTTTACCTCCTCTCTCACAGTATCTCCACCTCCATGTGCATGGAGCTGACCCTGAATCATCTAAATTATTCTTGCTGCTCATTGCCCCCTACTCTTCTGCATCCCTCTATTATCATCAGTTCATAGGTCTTGTCTCCCCACCCTTCAGCCCTAGCCATTTTGGCAGTCAGCTTCCCTATCCCATATTTCCCCCTCCCATACAATCTTGCAAACTACCCACCCACTTTTACTCAGCTTGTGCTTTGTGGGATCACATGGGTACCTTATTGTCATTATTTATGTCTTGCAGCTCCTACAGATTATTCTCCCCACTCCCGCCTACCACTTTTTTTCCCCATGCCACATGTGAGCAGCCAGTGAAACCCCTCTACAGGAACCTGCTCTGGATTTCTCTCCTTTAGCATGAACCTACTCTCCTCTATCCTTGAGCATGTAGTTCTGTGAACTGTGTGACAACCTCAATAGTGCAAGTGGCATGAAAAAAGAAGCATCCAGTCCATGCTGTATATTGGTTAGCATTAGGAAGGGCATCCAGTCATAAAAAAACCATGCTTAAGCAGACATTGGAGCTCTATGCAGTCTTTGAGTACATCGCTTCCTATGAAATCATCCAATCCATGCCAGCATATAGATATATTTAGTACTGATGTATTTTTTTATAACCTACTGCTTAGTGGGACAACTATTGTATTCTTTTTATAGGGGCTATGTATTCAAGCTTAGCTACATGTACTTTTTATGTTTACAAAGATAAGTATATAGTACAGTATAATAAATTTGTTAAAATACTGCCAATATTTTCACCAATGTTTGCAATGCTTTAACAAATAGCAAAATAATATTATAGACAGATAATGTTTTCGATTTTGTTCTATACTTAAGATTGTTTAAATGTTTGCTGCATACTTTCAGCACACTTTCAATTATTTTAATCAGAATGGAAAGGCAAAGAGAAATAAACCAATATTTTCTCATGGAAAATTTGTATACTATTGTTTCTGTAGTGCTTTAAATGGATAATGACTCTCAAGACAGAATAAGTGTTATGTGTATAACAAAGTATGTAGTTTTCAAAGTTGATCTTACTTAAGGCTTCATTTTAAATTATTGTGAAGTTCCGACACCCCCAGCAATTAAAATATTCTGAGAAATACAATTTGAAAAGAAATTATGTATTTCATGGTTCTGTACAAGTTTCCAATAATTATATAGTTTTTCAAAATAACACCAGAACTGTATTATTTATCTCTGTAAGTATTGCTTTTTTTAAAAAGCTTTCTCTAATATTTTTATTATGCCCTTTTTCAAGGCATAGAAATTTGTATGTTTTGAACACTAGAGTGAGAATATGCACAACAGAAAATTTCTTCTCTACAATTTCAAAATTTTTTAATGTAAATATATTTTTTTAAAGATAGGATATAGGGTTAGATGGTTACTATTGTTTTTTTTTTGTATAATTAAGGGTACATATATATTTTGTTTAATCTTTCTGAATATATTGAAGGATGTTGTTTCTGTTTCAAATTATTAAGGACGTAAAAAATCTACTAACATAGACAAAATATATTTTAGACAAATCAAATTCAAACTAAAGATATTTACCTACTCTCTGTTCTCAAATTCTAATCAGTTTCTGATTTTAGGAATGAAAATTTTTATAAATAATTTTGTTTTTGTGATTCTGAATCTCAGATTTTCGTCAGAAAATGCTTTCCGTTTTTTTTTTTTTTTTTAAAAAGAAAGGCAGACCAAAGAATTCAGATGAGTGTTAAAAATGCTGACACTTGAACTAAATTCTGGAATTCTTATGATACCAAAAAATGAGCTCAATTAAAGTACGTACTATTTATAAAATCTATATTTTCTGCGATAATTTTTTTCCTATTTAAAATCGAACTTTTTTCATTGTGACTTAATTTTCTTTGAAGATATCTATAGCTTTCATAAAAAAAAAAGTGAAATATAGGTGACACTGACCTATTTTTATACATTTCGTTAGCAATACTTAATATCGGTTTCAAATTTTTGGCATAATGCTTGAAATTTTGGGGAAGGTTCCTAGTTTATTACATCGACTCCAATACTTTACTGGTACATATTTGATTGATCCTCAAAGGTTGAAACGCGAAGTCAACCTGTGTGGAATTTGAAATCAAAAGGTAAAAAAAGCATTCTACTAGCAATGCATTCTACTAGCTCACTGCCTTAGCAATGTTCAACATTAACATGAATGAATGAACAGTATTCCTATTGGTATCAGAAACTGTTGTTTCTGAGTGCAGCTTGAAATTTTAACAATGGTTAAAGTGTTCAAAATTTGAAGTAAATTCAAGACTATAAGAATTTAAATTATAGCAAAACAGCAGAATGCAAGGAAACTAGTGATGCTGCTAGGGCAGAAAACTAGTGCAACGAGTTGATCAGAGGAATACATTTCATCGTGTGTGATAGAAGAGAAGTCTAACATTGCTTCCAGGACCTTTTTATTGGAAGGATTAAGAAATATCAAATGATGCTGATGGATAAATAATTTGGTTAAAATAGAAAGAGAAAGGGGGAAGAAGACGTAAGTAGTTTTTTGTATGAGGGGAAAACGGTCAAGATGAAAAGGAAATAGAAGGAATGTGAACAACTTTACAAAGAATCTTTGAGAGGAAACGGAACATAGAGACAGAAAAAAATCCTTTTATATGACACTCTGATCATTATGACATGCGGAAAAAGGATAAGGAGGGTAGGGAAAGAATAATTCAGTCACATCCACTTCTTATCCACTAATTCACACACGCACATATACTATGTGCGTGTGTGTGCATGAATGTGTGTGTATACACACACACACACACACACACACACACACACACACACACACATACATATAAATATACACAAATATTGGTATACTCTTTTACTCTTTTACTCTTTTATTCGTTTTAGTCATTTGACTGTGGTCATGCTGGAGCACCCACTTTAGTCGAAGAAATCAACTCCAGGACTTAAGCCTAGTACTTATTCTATTGGTCTCTTTTGCTGAACCGCTAAGTTACAGGGATGTAAACACACCATAATTGGTTGTCAAGCAATAGTTTTGACAAACACAGATGCTCAAATACATATACAATGGGCTTCTTTCAGTTTCCATCTACCAAATCCACTCACAAGGCTTTGGTCAGCCTGAGGCTATAGTAGAAGACACTTGCCCGAGGTGTCAGGCAGTAGGAATGAACCCGGAACCGTGTGGTTGGGAAGCAAGCTACTTACCACACAACCATATTACTCTCTCTTTACTCTTATACTCTTTTACTTGTTTCAGTCATTTGACTGCGGCCATGCTAGAGCACCACCTTTAGTCAAGCAAATCGATCCCAGGACTTATTCTTTGGAAGCCTAGTACTTATTCT
>NC_068996.1:37975397-37978319 GCF_001194135.2 Octopus bimaculoides | reverse complement strand
CGAACCCCTATGTTACGGGGACGTAAAGACACCAGCATCGGTTGTCAAGCAATGCTAGTGGGACAAATACACACATATATACACAAACACACACATATATATATATATATACATATATACGACGGGCTTCTTTCAGTTTCCATCTACCAAATCCACACACAAGGCTTTGGTCGGCCCGAGGCTATAGTAGAAGACACTTGCCCAAGGTACCATGCAGTGGGACTGAACCTAGAACCATGTGGTTGGTAAGCAAGCTACTTACCACACAGCCACTCCTGTGCCTATATATAAATACCTTACAGCAATAATTCTTGATTTATTAAAATCATCTCAGCTTCCAGTGGGTGTTTTATACTTATCAAATGGCAATCATGACTGGCTCCTTAAGACCATGCCAAAGCTGGCCTCACCTGTGCTGGTGCCACGTAAAAAGTACCGAGTCCACTCTGCAGAGTGGTTGGTGTTAGGAAGGGCATCCAACTGTAAAAACTATGCCAAAACAGACAATGAAGTCTGGTGCAGTCTTCTTCCTGGCCAGCTCCTGTCAAACCATCTAACCCATGCCAGTAGGGAGGGCGAATGTTAAACAATGATGATGATGAGATAATCTCAAGATTAAAAGAAATTCTCCAAAACTGACATGCCATTAAGAAATGGGGTAGGATTATTGTCTGGAGATATGTTGCTTATATAGGGAGGAAACAATAAATATAAAATAAGAATAAAAATGATGAAATAGAAAGGATGAAACCAAGGCAACAATAATATTAAATACAAGAAGAAGAAAAAGAGGAGAAGGAGGAGAAGACATACATATGAAGTAAGTTAATAGATCAGTTGTGAATCACAGGTATAAATAGTAGCAGGCCATTATGATAAAATAATAATACTAATAATCAAAAATAATAACAATAATATTAAGTATACTACTACTACTACTACTACTACTACTACTCATAATCAAATATGAATAAATATGAAGGAAAGTATATATATATATATATATGAGGAGGTACCCAAAAGTAACTGGAAATGCTCTTCATGGGACAAGCCCATTGTAGTTCAGGCTTCCACTGCTAGAAGCCACTTGATGCAATCTGCAGGCATCAGTCTGTTGACCAGTCGCATCCACTGGAGACATACTGCCATGTGGTGTGTCTTTGTTTTGCAGTGCTTCTCCCTGAAGCAGTTGACAGCTTAGAAGGAAGCTGCCATCAGCAAAACATAAGTTTACAAGTGGTTTTCACACTTTAGGAATGTTCACTTGTCGCTTGAAGACCAACCATGTTCGGGCGGCCATTGACCTCCTGAATGAATATAAACAGCATAAGAATTCTTGAACTGATCTTGGAGGATTGTCACCAAACAACTGATGAACTTGCTTATACAACTGGTGTGTCTTGGAGTTCTTGCAATGAATTTTGAGTGAGAGATTGCGAATGAAAAGAGATGCAGCAAAATTTGTGCTTTGCTTGCTGATGGAAGATCATAAGCAATCATGACTGAATGCATGTCATGAACTGAAAGAACAGTTGGAAGTTGATTCAGACCTCTTTTTGAAGGTCATCTCTGGTGACAAAAGCTGGTGCTATAGAATTTGCAGATGTGGAAGAAATGAAGAAAAAAGCGACAGAGGTGTTAAAAGGCATCACTTCACAAGAGTTCCAGAACTGCTTCAAACAGTGGAAAACACGCCTGGACTGATGCATTGCTTCAAATGGGGAATACTTAGAAGGTGATAAAAGTGTAAACATGTAAAACTAAGTAGGTAAAATAATACTGCAAAATTCCAGCACGAAGCAGTCCTTGTACCTACTGGATCTTGTCAAACTGTCCAACCAATACCTGCATAGAACCTGGAGATTAAATGATGATGATGACAATATATATATATTTTTTACTCTATCTATCTATCTTCCCCCACTCTCTCTCTATATATATCTATGCATATAAAGATAAGTTTCTAAATTATGGTTGGTAGGGATATAAAATCCAAGTGGGTACTGTAGTCGCAAGTACCGGTTATTAATGCTGGCAAACGTCTGTGAGTGTATAAAAAACTCCAGTTAGTTTGATTTACTAACCTCAGTCTATCTTCACGTTGGTAAATCCATATGTCTCTATGGAGACTGCATTTTTCCAGGAGAGAAAATAATGAATTTATAACAAAGAGGAATAAAGATGTTTATCCAGTTTTATAGTTTTATTCAGCAGTTAATTACTTCTTTATTATAAATTCATTGTATATATATTCTTTTATTCTTTTATTTGTTTCAGTCATTTGACTGCAGCCATGCTGGAGCACTACCATTGATCGAACAAAGTGACCCCGAGACTTATTCTTTGTAAGCCTAGTACTTATTCTATCAGTCTCTTTTGCTGAACTGCTAGGTTCTGGAGAATTAAACACACCAACATTGGTTGTCAAGCGTTGGTGGGGGACAAACACAGACACACAAATGCATATATATATATATACACCATTTTGAGCGTGGCCGTTGCCAGTACTGTCTGACTGGCCTTCATGCTGGTGGCACGTAAAAACACCCACTACACTCTCGGAGTGGTTGGCGTTAGGAAGGGCATCCCAGCTGTAGAAACTCTGCCAAATCAGATTGGAGCCTGGTGTAGCCATCTGGTTTCACCAGTCCTCAGTCAAATCGTCCAACCCATGCTAGCATGGAAAGCGGACATTAAACGACGATGATGATGATGATGATATATGTACACACATATATATAGGGAGAATTCTCAAAAAAAAATAACAGACGAAGACGAATTCACAAAAAACAACAGACGAAAACAAATAGATGTTTTAGTATAACGCTCGGGAATTGAAAAAGTCTTTAACGTTTCGAGCCTACGCTCTTTCACAGAAAAGAACACAGAAAGAAACAAGGAGATAAAAAAACACACATATAC
>NC_068996.1:37973677-37975162 GCF_001194135.2 Octopus bimaculoides | reverse complement strand
CAAACAGTGTAGAAGCAGGAATATCACCTTACTTTACACCATTTTCTACAGAAATTGGATTTGATAAGGTACCTCCAACATTAACTCATTTTTCAGGGCATTCTAGCCTTTTTAGGATCTCCCAAAGTGCAATTCTATTGATAGAATCAAATGCTTTTGTTAGGTCAATGAAAATCTGGTATAAGTCCATATCCTGTTTGATGCATTTCTCTTGCAACTGTCTAGCCGAAAATATCATATCCATAGTACTCCTACTATCCCTAAACCCACATTGTGATTCTGGTAGAACCTCACCAGCAATGTGCAGAAGCAATCTATCCAGCATTACCCTACAGAGGACCTTTCCTGCAACAGCTAATAGACAGATGTCGTGATAATTATCACAGACGTCCTTTCCACCTTTAGATTTATATAGTATCTCCATAGTTTCATCACACCAATCTGGAGGAACCTTTTCACTTTACCAAACCCTCTGAATCACATCCATCAACATTGCACAACGATGATCACCATCATATTTATATATCTCTGCTCCTAATCCATCCATACCAGGGTCCTTTCCATTGTTCAATTACCTCATTACTGCTTTTATTTCAGCCAGGTTTGGAAATTCTGCTATAAGATGTTTTATTGGTCTCTCTGGTATATTATCAAGAAAAGAGAGATCAACTTCAGTGGGTCTATTGAACAACTCATCAAAATGTTCTTTCCATCTCCCAACAATATCTTCAGGATTTGTTAATAATTCTGTGCCATCCTTGCTCTGAAGTGGCGAAACCTTCCATAAACTTTTTTCAAGAGAGAGTAATGTGGAGGTGCTTGAGAGGAGTGGCAGTGGAAGTATAGAGTCAATGATTTTGCAAAGACGTTTGGGGCTATTGTATGGTGAGCTGGAAGATGGCAGGAGACCAACACAAAAGCCTAAACTAAGGTTTAAGGATTGCCTTAAAAATGCTCTAATACAGACAGGAACTGCAGCTGGTAATTGGGAGAGGGAGGCACAAGATTGTGATGGATGGACGAAGATAGTGCATGATGGTTGTTCAAGGTTTGAGAGGGAGAGAGTGAAGTATGAGAGAATTGGAAGGGAGCTTGAAGCGGGGAACCTGTGGAAAGTGAGAGAGTGTTGCTTTTTATGTGCGTGGTTTGTGGGCGAAGGTGTTTGAGTCGCGCAGGCCTGGTGAGCCATCAAAATTCTCATAGAAATCAACCCATGATAAACAATGATGTGACTATTAAAATTCATAAAAGGCCATGTGTAAAATGTGGAAGGGTGTGCCTCTCAGTTGGAGGTTTAAAAAGACATGTTAAGAGAGTGCATATAGTGACACCTGTTTCTCCTGCCAGCCAGCACAGTTGTCTAGTATGTAATAAAATGTGTAAAAGCTTGACTGGGCTTAAAAGTCATATAAGAGCATCACATGGCAACAATCATGAATCATTTCAATAAGTCTTCTTGGCAATGACTTTTCTCATGTAATGAGG
>NC_068996.1:37963614-37972866 GCF_001194135.2 Octopus bimaculoides | reverse complement strand
TATGGAAGACCAGTAGTCGCTCATGTATACCAGCCTCTCCTCTTCATGTCACTGACATTATCCAAGGGAAAGGCAAAGGCTGATACAGCTTGGCACCAATGATGTCGCAACTCATTTCTACAGTTGAGTGAACTGGAGCAATTGTGAAATAAAGTGTCTTGCTCAAGAACACAACACACAACC
Organism: Octopus bimaculoides; assembly: GCF_001194135.2. Classification (NCBI taxonomy): domain Eukaryota; kingdom Metazoa; phylum Mollusca; class Cephalopoda; order Octopoda; family Octopodidae; genus Octopus; species Octopus bimaculoides. The sequence goes on along the minus strand of NC_068996.1, from coordinate 37,972,683 downwards.
TTGTCTGGGAATCAAACTCATTATCTCATAATTGTGAACCTGCTGCTCTAACTACTGAGTCATGTTCCCATCTTGCAAGTCACCTCACAAAGCTTTGTTCAGCCCAAGGCTATTGTAGAAGACACTTGCTCAAGGTGCCATGCAGTGGGACTGAACCAAGAACCATGTGGTTGGGAAGCAAGCTTCTTACCACACAGCCATACCTGCACCTGTTTATATATATATATATATATATATATAAATATATATATATATATATATATACTCTTTACTCTCTTTTATTTGTTTCAGTCATTTGACTGTAACCATGCTGGAGCACCGCCTTTTAGTCAAAGAAATTTGACCCCAGGATTTATTCTTTGTAAGTTTGGTACTTATTCTGTTGCTTTTGCTGAACCACTAAGTTACGGGGACATAAACGCACCAACATCGGTTGTCAAGTGATGGTGGGGGGACAAACACAGACACAAAGACACACACATAAATACACACACACATACACATGCACATACGATGAGCTTCTTTCAGTTTCTGTCTATCAAATTCACTCACAAGGCTTTGGTCACCCCAAGGCTATGATAGAGGACACTTGCCCAAGGTGTCACACAGTGGGACTGAACCTGGAACCTAGAACTATGTGGTTGGGAACCAAGCTTCTTACCACACAGCTACTCTTATTTATATATATATATATATATGATACAGTTTTTTAAACATTACTCTTGTGTTAGTGTGTATTTTACCATGGGTGGATGGGTCTTCTGTTGCACTGCTTATCACCAGTTAGTACAGTCTTTGTTATCTCCTCCTTAAGATGAAGCCTCTTCAGCTCAGCCTTCAACTCTTTATCCCCTCTTCTATAGGTCCCATAAACTCAGAATGCATGGTACTTTTTGTACGAGTCATCATCCTTCATACACATTACATGCCCATACAACAAAGCCTCCCTGACTCTTGTACATTACACCCAATTCTTCTTATGACCAGTTTCTCTCTTGGGTCATTTGCTTTCTGTTATTTATGTACTAACTTTATACATCCATTCAAACATGCTATCTTTCTAGTCTTTGCAAGTCTTCTGTATGCAAGGCCTGTGTTTCACTAACATGCAACATCACAATTCTAACACAAATATCATAGTTAAAAGGGCATCCAGCCGTAGAAAGTAAGCTAGATCAGAATGGAATCTGATGTAGTTCTCCTGCTTGCTAGCTCAGGTCAAACCGTCCAACTCATGCCAGCATGGAAAACAAATTCTAAATGATGATGATGATGATAATGCTGCTGCTGCTGATGTTTACACATGACCAAAAAAGAATTTCATTTAAAGAATATGATTGCACTATCTTTACAATACATTTAATGCAAACTTTGTTCTCATAAATGTTTGAATTGAAAATATTTGTTTTTCTCTGTTTGAATTACCTCCAGTTTCAAACTTGTACTTGATAAACTTTATACATCCATTCAAACATGCTAGCTTTATTTCTTTCTAGTCTTTGCGAGTCATCTGTATTCAAAGCCTGTGTTTCACTAACATACAACATCACAATTCTAACACAAACATCAAAGAGTAACCATGTGGAATTATATTTAATCACTAGTTTATTGAGCCGTCAATAGAGCAGCCATTCCTTGACTAGATCTGTTTCAACTTGTTTTAATGTAGGACATCATCAAAGCTTTTGACTTGAGGGAAATATAATCCTCTGTTACCAGTAGTGGCAAGAACTTTCTGAACTGGCCACTATACTTTTAAAGCAATCAACTTGCCTGTAAACTATGTACACAAGCTATCAATTACCTTGATTACATTTAGAGAGTCATCAGGCATTTGGGAGAATCTATCTAGAGTTTGCTCACAGAACATTTTGCTCCAGTACATCTATCACAGATGAAGCTCACCTTCTCTGTTAGTCCTGTATCCATATCTTACATTGGTTACAACATATGAAATTTATACTAGTTCTTTCTTGTATATCAAGGAAGGCCATTTCCTTGATAATACTGTCTTGTCTTCTTACCTACTTACTAAACCTAAGTCTTCTTACTTATTAAACTTAAGTCTTTGTTAACTTTACCTTGAAGCCTCTCAATTCTAGGTATATCTTCTATACCTGGAATTTCCTCTAAATCCTCTATAGATTCAGCTATCAGAACTAATCACTTGTATAAATGAGTTCCCATACATAACATCTATGATATATAATGCTTAATTAAGGATTTGCTTGATAGTGTAACCATGTGGAATAGTGATTATTCAATCACCCTTTTTTTACTAGTTTATTGAACCACTGATAGAATAGTCACTCATTGATTAATTCTGTTTCAACCTGTCTTAATACAGGACATCAGCAAAAATTTTGATCATGTTTGACATACAAATCTCTTATTGAAACTGCTTGTCCATGAGCCTCATCCATCTTTCATCTCTTGGATTGTTAACTTTCAATCATTTCACACATTTCCTATCAACTTAGCCCCAGAGTTTAGTTTTGTACCTCACTCTCATCCTTTTATAAGTCAATGATTTACTTACTGCTACATCCAACCATGCCCACTCTTATGCAAACAACATTATTCTTTATACCTTCTAAATATTCCTCAACCATGCTTTATCTATTCCCAACCTAGACACCACACGCCAAACCAACACTAACTCCAGCATCCTTTAATGGGGTTACATCTAGCTTGTCTCTTTCAACATCAAGAAAACATTTCTCATATCAAGAAAGCATCATTGCACCACACACCTTTAATTATGAGCAGCACTCAACTTGAGTCCTCAAATTCACTCTAGCTACTGGGCTTCACAATGAATGAGGATCTTTCCAGGTGAAAGCACATTCTTAATATATCTAGGAACACATCCCAATCATTGGCCTTTCTCTTTGGCATGAAAATACTTCAGCTATCAACAATTATTGATACTCTACTAAGCTTGGGAGAGACCCACAAGGGAATCCTGATCTCATGTCCAGGCTGGTGTTGTTGCTGCTCATACAAACATCTAGAAAAGAGCCTCCTGATTGAATAGCATAAAGTCACAGACTTACTCCAGCCTCTGGTTCACGGTTTTGCTATCTCCTCTTTCAAACTGTTCTATATCTCTTATAATGACCTCTGCTTCTTGGAGTTGCCTGGGCTTCTGCCAATGCCATTTCCACTCAAGCATTCCTATCCTACTTATCTCTCTTTCATCGTTCTTATTTTGTCCAGCCTTTCCAGGTTCCACACTCATCATTATGCTCAGTCTTTTTTTCTCCTAGAATGTTGGCTGTTTGGAATTCTTTCCCTGATCACATCTTTCCCACAGGTGTTTACACACAAAGATTACGAAGAACATTGTTAGAATCAGTATCATCAGTCTCAGATGGTTTCCAGAGATATGGGTGCTGCCCATTCCTCCAGACCCATCAAGAATAAATATAGATACATTTCAGTTTAATGACGCATGTGTTTGCCATACCTCTTACACCAGGTTATCCACAATATATTCTTTTATTTGTTCCAGTCATTTGACTTCGGCCATACTGGAGCACCACCTTTTGTTGAACAAATTGATCCCAGGACTTATTCTTTGTAAGCCTAGTACTTATTCTATCAATTTCTTTTGTTGAACCGCTAAGTTACAGGGATGTAGACACGCCACCATCGGATGTCGAGCGATGGTAGGGGACAAGCACAGACACACAAACACATACATACATACATACATATATATATATATATATATATATATATACATGATGGGCTTCTTTCAGTTTCTGCCTACCAAATCCACAAGGCTTTGGTTGGCCCGAGGTTATAGTAGAAGACACTTGCCCAAAGTGCCATGCAGTGGGACTGAACCTGGACCTATGTGGCTGGTAAACAAGCTACTTACCACATTTTCCCTTTATTTTTATCTCAGCAACATTTTTTGTTTGTGCCCTGTTGTGCTGGTGCCATGTGAAAAGCATCTGTGCCAGCGTCATGTAAAAGTGTCCATGCTGGCACCATATAAGCACCTATGCTAGCGGCACTTAAAGAGCACTCACTACACTCTGTAAAGTAGTTGGTGTTAAAAAAGGGCATCCAACCATAGAAAGCAAGCCAGATCAAAGTGGAACCCGATGCAGCTCTCCTGCCTGCTAGCTCAGGCCAAACCATCCAACTCATGCCAGCATGGAAAACAAACTTTAAATGATGATGATGATAATGATGACGGCGATGATGGTGATAATGCTGCTGTTGTTGCTGCTGCTGATGATGTTTACACATGACCAAAAACGGAATTTCATTTAAAGAATATGATTGCACTATTTTTACAACACATTTAATGCAAACTTTGTTCTCATAAACATTTTAATTGAAAATAATTGTTTTTCTCTGTTTGAATTACCTCCAGTTTCAAACTTGTATTTGGTAAACTTTCAGAAGAAATAATATGCTGCCTACTACAGAGAATTTATTGGTGTTCTATCATCTAACTTCATTATATTTGTTTTCTTTAATTGCTGTTTAGCTCTGTCTGGGTCAATGTGAGCAAGCTGATGTATGATCAAAGATATTCTAGCTAACCATTCTAACATTTTCTTGTGGGTTTCTGGAATTACAATAGCTAATGTGTTTTCCTTTATTTAAAAATGGATGGTGTAACTTGGAAGGAGATTTACCTATTTTAGCAGGGCAAACTAGGCTTCTTCATTGACTTATGAACCCTGTGATTTGGGATAGTTCAGTAATGAGAAATTGAACACTAAGATTTTGTTGACAAGGTTTAAAGAGTTTACAAGACAGTACCATTCTTGGTATTGTTGCAGGAATAGCAATCAAATCATAGAAGAAGAAGCCTCTACCAGATTGCTTCAGCTGCCAAATATAGCAGCCTAATCTGCTTCTAATGATATCCTCTCTTTAAAAAGTTAAGAATGTATTGGATAATGAAGACCTAGATGCATTATACCTTGAAATAAGATGTGGTCTACAGAAATGCCTTTAATCATAGGGTTGCTTGTTTGCAGTTGGATCTGGGGTCAGAAAGAACAACTTCTTTGGTCCCTTGTAACCAACAAGATATTTGACATGACAATGTTTCTGCCCTTAACCTCAAACTGTATGATGCTTCATCATAGACTTCAAATCACAGTTTTCTTCTATCAAATTTCACTCTTAAGGTATTGGTTAATCTGAGATTATTGTATAAGACACTTAACCTACACAGAACCACATAGCTACAGTGCAAACTTCTTAACACATAACTGGGTTTTTTTTGCTATCATTTAAAATGAAGTTTATAGATTAGTTAGCTTGTGTTTACTCCTGTTATCAGTCATACTATTATTAAGCAGGCTATCAGAGATCTGGTTGTTAAGATCAAGCAGAAAAGTCATTTTAAAGAGTATATAATATAGTGATATTATAAATAAATATGATAGAGAAGTAAATGAAAACAAGAGTATTGATGAGTTAGTAATGTAGAAAATAGGGTAAAATGAAGAAGATTGCCATGGGGCATGCAAGGCTAACACACACACACACACATTTAATGTAGTCATTGGTTATGGCTTATCAGGAAGTTACCATTGGTTTCACATCTACTATACTCTCAGCAATACAGGTAACTTCTCAGACCTGCTAGTTATGTGGGTCTGGCCAGCAGGTCTGGGGAGTTGCTTATATTGCTGAGAGTATAATAAGTGCAAAACCAACGATAATTTTCTGACCAGCCACAATGAATGACTACATGAAATGTTACTGCTCAAAAGATTTTTTTACATTGTTTTTTTCAGGCTCATAAATAAGTAACCAAATATATATACTTACACACACACACACACACACACACATATATATATATATATATATATATATATATATTGGGTCATCCCATAAATAATGTGTTTTGTTTCAATTGCATGAACTAAAGGTTAGAGGGAGACAGGATAAACTACCTGCATCAACTTGCTATAAAAGCTGGTAGTAATTTTACCTTGTCCTTATTCTTAATACAAGCTATGAAGAGTGCAGTTCAATTTTAACAGTTATTTTTTCAAAGCTATAATGGAAGTAACAAAGGAGCATATTCAGTATATTTTGCTTTTGAAGTTCAATAAAGGCAACAATGCAACAGAAAGTGCAAAGAATATTAATGCAGTATATGGGGATTGGACAGTAAGTGTAAGCAAGTGTCAATAGTGGTTCTAGAAATTCTGAGTTGGAAACTACAGCCTAGAAAATGAGCTTCGTCCTGAAAGATCTGTAGAACTCGACAAGGACACCCTGCAAACTCTGCTGCAACAAGATCCCGTTGTAACTGTTGAGGAACTAGCAGAGAAGTTTGGATTTGGTCATTCAACCATTCATCAATACCCGCGTGCCATCAGAAGAGTCAGCAAATTGGGTCAATGAGTTCGTCATAAACCTTCTGAGTCTAATTGCATGCTGAGAGTGAATGTGTGCTCTTCTTTGCAGTCACATCTCACGAATGAACCTTTTTTTTGACTGAACAGTGACTGGTGATGAGAAATGGGTTCTCTAGGCAAAGGTCAAATGCCAAAGAAAGGGAAAGTAAAAACACCAGCAGCCCAGGATAAAGAAGGTCTTCACCCATGTAAGGTTGTTGTTATCTGTTTGGTGGGATATGAAAGGTTTAGTCTACTTTGAACTTTTAAACCCAGACCAAACGATAACAATGGAGATCTATTGCGAGCAACTTAAGTCAGTGCTAGAAGAAAAATGACTATCTTTGGTTTCAAGACAAAAGGGGTTCTTCCATCAGGATAATGCTTGGTCACATACAACGAGGATGACATTCCAAAGGCTGGAGCAGTTTGAATGGGAAATGATGCTCCACCCACCAGAGGCCTTAGTACTAGATTGGTACAATATTCTATTGACCCTGTTAGAATGAAAGGCAAAGTTGACCTCAGTAAGATTAGAACTTAGAATGTAAAAAACCAGAACAAATACTGCAAGATATTTTATCTCTATACTCTAATAATTCTGCCAGTCCACTGCTTTAATCTAGAGTTAAACAGTAATAATAACAACAACAATAATGGAAAGGTTTAGTTTTGCCACAAAGGATTACAATAGTGAAGGATATAATTAATAGAATCAACCACAGCATATTACTGGGACTTTATTAATTTAATGCCAGAAAAACGAAAAGGTAAAATCAATCTCAGTGCTGGTGTAGTTGTTATTGTTGTTTAGCACTAAGTCAGTATTTTGATGGAAAGTGTTCAAGTCTTGTCTATTTGTGATGTCCTCTTGAACATTGTACATCTAGAACTACATTACCCAATGATTCCATTTCTTTTTATGGGAGTAATTTGAGGGGCATTTTGCTACTATTTCTAGCAGATTGGATGACCAAATAGAAGAACTGTAGTTGACTTGAAAGAATTGTCATTATGACAATGATATTACAACAGCTCAGAACAGCAAGCAATTTGCAGCACTTTGGGTCGTACTTTTCATGGCAACAGGAAACCACCCTCAACAAGACAGCACAGCAATAAAATATTGAGTTCATTGGAAATTACAAAAGTGAAGGTACAATGTGAAGGAATATATTCTAATGAGGACCTGCTATGAGAATCATTAAATAATCAACTCAAGATTTATGAGGATTAAGATTATATCCATTAGATTGCCAAGAGAAACAAACAGGAACAGAGTTCCATAAGATGGATACTGGAGGAAAGAAACAACTAGAGTAGCAATGCTTCTTCAAGGGGGAGAGAACTGCAAAAAGATGAGAATTAGCAGATAGACAAGTTTCTTGATTAGTAACTTTAAGAGAAAGTTCAAGAGAAGAAATTTTAGCAGAACAAGGTGTATAGAAGTCGTCACCATCATCACTGCTTTTAACATCCACTTTTTTCCATGCTTGCATAGGTTAGATGGAATTTAGTTAAAAGGCAAATTTTTCAACAGTTGGATGCCATCCTGTCACCAAACCATGCCTATTTCCAAGTATGGTAATATTTCTCCATGACCAGATATGTTTTTCATGGAAGATTAGGAATGAAGGACACTTGCTTACAATTTTCAAGCAATGCAAAGGCAAGACACACACACACACACGTGCTTCTTTCAGTTTCTGTCCACCAAATCCACTCACAAGGTTTTGGCTGGCTTGGGACTCTAGTAGAAGACACTTACCCAAAGTGCCACAAAGTGGGATTGAACTTGGAATCATGTGGTTGGAAAGTAAACTTCTTACCACATAGCTACACTTGCAGTTATTTATAAGAATAAAGAGATGATGTTCCAATCAGGGAAAAAGAGTTAAATTTAGGCTGTCAAACAGGACCAAAGATGACAGGTACTAGTGGCACATGTTGATTGTAACAACATGGTTTTGAAAACAATAAATTACATTTTTCTCCAGGGACTTTATAACACATGGAAGGGAGGAAGAAATACAAAAAGTATCATACTTGAATACTTGATCAGAATGGATTCTACAAAATAACCTAAGTGGCAACTGGTAGTGTTCGACCAGACGATGGATTAAGTTTATGACTGAAGAACAAAAAGTTGAAACATGCATAGCATTTTTGAGGATATTAATGATGCAAAGTGATAAAGTGATTTATAAATATGCTATCAAAAAGAGCAGATTGAAATAATCCACTGGTCAGTAATTATTATCAAAAACATTATCATTATTGATTTCAAATTTTGGCATGAGGCCAGCAACTTTGGAGGAGGGGTTGAGTTGATTACATTGACTCCAGTGCTCAAGTGGTACTTATTTTATCGACTTCAAAAGATGAAAAGCAAAGTCTTCCCTGGAAGAATTTGAACTCAGAATGTAAAGACATGAAATGCCACTAAACATTCTGACCACCATGCTAATGATTTGCCAGCCCACTGCCTAAGCATTATCATTATTAATAACAAAATACAAATGCCAATATTAGTTTTCAAACAAAAGTTTTATTCATTTTTTTTTAAAATTTAACTTTTATGGATGTATTTACTCTTTTATTGATTCCAACAGAAAGTCACTTTATTGGCAGTACTGAAGACAATTGTGTTTGTATATGTGTTTATATATGGTATACGTATGTG
>NC_068996.1:37957976-37963504 GCF_001194135.2 Octopus bimaculoides | reverse complement strand
ATATATATATATATATACACATACATATATATACACCCATGTACACGTAAATACATATATAAGCATACAATATGTATATATGTTCATACATACATGTGTGTGCATGTGTGTATATATACACATATATATAAATAAAATATATATGTACATATATATCTATAATATATATAATGTGTATGTACACACACACATTGTTATAAACATATAAGAATGCACACACGTACATGCATTTGTTATGAATATTTATATCATATAAATATTTATATATTGATATAATTATACATATTATATATGCATACATGTGTGTGTATATATATATCTGCATATGCACACATGTATATACACACATGCTGTATATACATATGTATGTATACATATACATATATGTATATAAATGTGTGTGTGTGTGTTTGTGCATATATATATATATATATATATGTATGTATGTATTATAAGTTCATTAGTATTTACCATATTAAGCACATCTACGGATATTGGCTATCAGACAAAATTCAAAATTGGAGATCGTTTGTTCTTCCAGACAAATGCTTGAAAATCCACAAATATCCATAGAGTATTTATAATGACAAATATTAAAAAATGGAGTGAGCAACTAATTTTACTTCTTCAATTTACAATTGCTTTGCCATAATCTTGTATAATTAATCTTGTGTCATTATGCTATAATGATTAAATCATACATGCTGTTTAAGGTTTCCTCTATTACACGCGTTGAAAATTAACTCAGACTCAGAGACAAGACAATAAGTCTACTTAACAGTCTTGAAGAAAAGTAATTAAAAATGACATAGCATCTTAACATTTTATTTAATGAAGCAAACAACCATCAATCGTGTTGTTAGTAGTGTACTGAACAACTAATTAATAAAACAATTATCTCATCTAAACAAAATAACCCTCATTTGATAAATTCGTCTCTTGGGACTCATTTGTTTTTATAATGTGATATGCCCAACTTGGTGTTCATGTAGATATGCCCAACTTGGTGTATATATATTCATATAATTTTTTTACACAATTCTGAAAAGCCAATTTTCAACATGTGTTATGGAGGAAACCCTAAACAGCACATGAAAATTAATCAACAGTTGAAGGAATTATTTCATAATGATGCAAGACAAATTAAGTTGGCCTAAGAGAAAACAATTGTAAATTGAAGTAGTAAAAGGATTTGCTCGTTCCGTCTTTTAAAAAATATTTGTCATTATATACATATATGCATACATATATATAAATGTATATATGCATATATATATGCATATATATACACACACGCATATATGTGTGTGTATGTGTGTGTATATATATATATATATTATACATACACACATATATATATATGCATACATATACATATAAACAACACACAAATGAATGCATATATATGAATATGTGTGTGTGTGTGTGTGTGTATGTGTATGTATGTATGTAGTATTGTGTGAAGGAGCAATAAAAAAGAACAAAAAAATATATAACAATCAAACAAACATTGGTAGTTTGATACATTAACGGTTCAAAAGTTGTTATTATTGCAACCAGACTTCCAGTCAATTGATATAATTTGGTAAAATTGAGCTTTTGGCTGTTTTTTTTCTTGTTATTATAATTTTTTTTATGGAGAACTGGAATTTTGAGCCGTTTAGAGAAGTAAAAATAATAGTTTTAAGGTTTTAAGTCACATGCTTTCTAATATACAATTACAAAATATACTTTTAGCAAAGGAATTTTTAGAATGGTATTAAATATCTACAGATTCTGTGAACAGAAAAAAAAAAAAAATTGCATGTTTGTGTATATATGCAATTGACCTTGTTGATGTGTGTGTGTGTGTGTGTGTGTGTGCACGTGCACACACGTGTATATGTATGTGTGTGCGTGTATATATATATATACACATATATATATATATATATATATATATATATATATATATATCTATGTGTAAGTTGTCAAAGAGTCCGTAAGAAAGGAAAAAATGCTCTCGTATATCTGTCAAGAGGGTAGGTATATTATCTGAAGTGTTATAATATCCATTACAGTTGATCTTTACATTCCATATTGGGTATCTCTTATGAGCGCAAGGTTACATAATCAGATTATTACCTAACACTCCATTGAATCCCTGGTGTGAAACTGATTGGTAAGATTGGTAAGATTGGCCATAACGGATATATAATACTATACACTTCAGATAATATATATATGTATATATATACATATATTGTGTTCCATGAGAATAGCTTTGGTGACATAAGATGGTCTAAAGAATATTTATGTGTTATGTGTGTATGTATGTATATATAATATGTGTGTTACACGTGTATGTATGTATGACATATGTGTGCCTACATGTGTGTGTGTGTATGTGTGTGTGTGTGTGCATGTGTGTGTATTTCAGAATATGCATGTTTATATATATAACATATGTTTAAAGATACATATGCAGTGCATGAAAATGCTGAATGGATGCATGTAAAGAAATTGTCAGGCTTCATTATAGAAAATATTTCGAAATGAAGACTCTTAATTTCATTTCTTTATTTCATATGTTTGTGGTTATATTTAATATCTCCAATTTTTATCCATGAAGGATCGTGGACATCCACAAGTTTTCGATACAAAGGATTAATTATATTTTTTGAAATATCTATCAACATATATTGGTGTGTAATGATTATTTGTGCTTGCATATTTGTTTTTAATATGTGTGTATATGTGTGTTTGTGTGCATGTGCAGGTGTTTATCCTGGAAAAAAAAAGTCATCATTATTATGGCAATATTCAGTATTGCATGAGACTTTCTTTAGAGATGTAGGTTTTTACAGATTAATAATAATAATAACTTCTTACATAGGCACAATGCCACAAATTCGGTGGGGAATTAAAATCAACAATTAAATCAAAACTTCAACCACTTGACTGCTACTTATTCAATTGATCTTGAAAAGGGTTAAAGGCAAAGTTGATCTCAGTGGGATTTCAACACAGAACATAAAGGGATGTAACTAATCATAACCAGATAGCATTTGATCCATTGCTCCACTTATTCTGCCATAAATTGCTTTAATAATAATGGTAACAACAATAATAATAATAATAATAATAATAATAATGATAATAATAATAATGATGATGATGATGATGATAATAATAACAACAATAATAATAATGATATAATAAAAATAATAATAATAATAATAATAATAATAATAATAATAATAATAATAATAATAATAATTATGAGTTTTAACATAGGCGAAAGGCCACACATTTTTGGGGAGATGTATTGTCAATTATATCAACTTTAGTATATGTTATCAACCCCCAGATAGATGAAAAGTAAAAGTTGACTATGGTGGAATTTGAACTGAATGGTTTCAAACAATGATTAAATAAAGTACAATAAAAAAAAAACATCAATAAATGAATTAAATAAAATTTGAGGATAAAAAAATGCAAATTTAATTTATAACATTTCTTTTTCTTCAACAATGTCATCTCATCATCCAAAGCAAAGATATTGGTGAAAAAAAAACAAAACAAAACAAAAAAAAGTGTATGTTTGCGTAATGATAATGATAGGGTTAAAAACTCACATGCAGAATTGCATGTAATATTGCTCAAATCATGTTTTAAAATTTGTGAAATAGTCAAGGTTAATTAGTGAATGGTGTTTTATACCGCATGAAGATATATTATTGCACATAATCTTTTATGAATACCAATGCAAACCCAAATATCTGTGTGCCAGTGCTTTTTATATATGCGTGGACATGCATTTATTATTTGTATACATCTATGTATATGCGTGAATGTGTATGTGTGTGTATACATACAAACATACATATATTTATGCATGTATATATACATGCATGTACACATGTATGTATATGACTGTTTGTATTTTCATATTCATAAACACAATCAATTATAAATTAGTATGTGTTGTGGTGTATTGTGTGTGTGAAGATGTAATTGTACATAAACAATAATCAACTGTCAAATGTAGATTTCAAATCATGTTTTTTCTTTTAAAAAAAATTTACTTTTGTTCCCTCAAAAATTTCTAAATTTTGATTCAAAGAAAAAGAGAATATAAATTTACTAACGAAAATATATTTGTGCTTTCAACTTTGTTACATGTGTAACATATTCACACATACGTAATGCATGAATACAGATTATATGCATACGCAAAATAACATGTCATACTTTATTTTTACAAAACATTTTAGATCTTTTCACTGTTTTATATAAAGAATTAAATTGAAAGTAACACTTATTTTTGAATTGTTTTTGTTTATAATTAAAGAATGTTTAAAAAAAGTTTTTAAATTAAGTTTTTATATAATTAATATAATTAATGTTCTCAAACACCAAAATAATTTTCAATAAGTTTGAGAGATTTTAAAAGCATTAATCTATTAGATATTTAGGATATTCTATTATAATTCCATTCACATATTGGAGGAATCATTGCAAAAATATAAACAGATCAAAGACCACGGCTGGTATTCTATCCTATTGATTGCTATCCCACCCAAGAAAATTTAAAAGGTAAATTTGACCTCAGAGGAGTTTGAACATAGAATGTTAAGCACAATAACTAAATACTGTATGTTGCTTTGTCCAATGATTTAATGATGTCACCATTCACTGCCCTATTATTATTTTTGTTATATTTTCTATTATTGCAAATTTAAATGATAAATATGCATGTGATATTTAGCCATGACTTATATTTTCTGTTACTCCAGCATAATTTTATTAGTAATGTTCAACATCTGAATACCAATTAAAAAAATTTTTACTAAATAACTGGGTACATATATATATATATATATATATATATATATATATATATAAACCAAAATACACCGTGTGTAATTAAAAAATTTATTATAAAATGTACAGATACATAGTCTAGAAACACAAGAAATCATTTTTTAACAAATTTCTTTTAAAGTATCTAATAAACTGCTTCAAGAAATATATGAATGAGTTTATAAAATTATTGTAGTTAATTTCATCAGTAATTGATCTAAAATGTGATGAAAATAATAATAAAAAAAAGGAAATATACAAATAGATTTTTAACAGATTATTATTAAACAATTATACACATACACACATGCACATATATACTTAGGGACAACACACACACACACACACATATAAATGCATGTATATATATTGCATATATGTATGTGCATAGTGTATACATATGCTTATAAAGTGCTTATATATGTATGTGTGTGTGTGTGTGTGTGTGTGTGTCATATACATCTACTAATATATGCTCACACACATAGATAATATATAAATATTCATATATATAAATGTACATGTTTATGCATGTATACATGTATGTGCATATATACATATATATATATATATTCATATGTATATATATATAAATATATATGTATATACTTATGTGAATGCACATATATGTGCAAATATACATACATGTATATGCATATATTGATATATATGTACATATATAC
>NC_068996.1:37952405-37955940 GCF_001194135.2 Octopus bimaculoides | reverse complement strand
TATATATATATATATATATGAAAATCCAATTATATACTAAAATTAACTTATGGCCACCAAATCAGATTTTTTAAAATATTTTTTCTTCTTGTTAATCAATTTGCTAATTGTTATATTACTTCCGTCTCATCCAAGATCTACAAATCAAATTGTACAATAATAAGTACAAAATGAATTAAGATTTTTTATTAATATTTTTCGGGGTTTGTAGTGATAGTGGAAATATATATGTGAGGCAAACTGAGATGTGGATAGCAGGAAGAGAAATATTAAGTTAATTTTATAACAATTTTAATAGTTTCATTTTGTTGATCAGTTCCTTCTTTTGTACATCTTTGTTTGTTGTACACTGGGCCTTCATCTTTTTTTTTTATTACTGTGTAAAGGAAAGGAGGCATGTCAGAAACAAGTACCGTTCCAGCTCCTGGTACCTGTGCCAAACAACTACCCTCTCTCTTATTTCTACAGGAGTATATCCATTTCAGTGTTATCTTCAACATTTTCATCTTTTATCTCTTCTTTCTTAATGTCTTGTTCTCCATCATCTGCTGGCTTTTTCATCTCAGCTCCCTCCTCTGGTTTCTCCTCCTCATGCTCTTCCCCCTTTTCCATTACTCTTCCTTTCTCTCCCTCCACCTCTTCTTTCTTTGGTTCTACAGAAGGCTCTGATGATACAGCAGGCAATGTTGCCACAATATTGTCATCATGGGTTTTCATGGAATCATCATCAGTGACTGCATTAGGTAAATTGTTTTCTATTGGTTGACCAAATTCATCGCTACTTTTGAAGGTTTGCTGGAAAAATAGAAAAATGAAACAGTATTAAGAAAATCAAATATTTTTGATGGATGATCAGCAATTATATATCATAAGTGGTAAAAAAAAAAAATCTGCTTTCAGCATCAGTTCTTTTTATGAATACTAAATCAACTATTTTCCTACAATTTGTTACTTTTCTTTGAGACAACTGTGTCCCTTTCAGATAAATAATAAAATTGTTAAAGAAACTGGATGATTTCTCACATTTATGCAAACATCAACAAATTTTGTGAATGTATCAGTGTTATTCCTTGATTACTTGAAATTGAAAATATTCAGCATCACTGTTCCAAGTTTTTGATGATATCTGACCAGAGATATACAGCAATTAAGACGTATTTAAAAAAAAAAAACATACACACACACACGCATATATATATATATGTATGTATGTATACAGACAGATAGATACATACATATATGTGTTGGTGGTATAATACAAAATAATATAATGAAATATATAAATATAATAATATATATCAGTGAAAACGTGTGGTCTAGTGGTAAGGCTGTTGCACTCAGTCACTAGATTGTGGATTTGCTTCCCAGATCAGGTGGCATGTTGTGTTCTTGCACAAAACACTTCATTTCCCATTTACTTCAGTTCCCCTTTCAATCACTGCTTCTAGCCAGTGGGGTGGTGTGATTCAAAAACTAAAACGATGCAAAGCACATTGTAACCAGCAATGTGAACAACACCTGATAGTCTGGTTGGTCATATGATCATGTGATATCTCTCTCTCTCTCTCTCTCTCTCTATATATATATATATATATATATAATATATCAGTATAATTGTGTAAAGAAGTTTGCTTTGCAACTATGTGATGTATATGGATGAGAACAGCTGTATAAAGAAGTGTCAATCACAGTATTCATAGAATTTGTAGAGGAGGTAGACCCAGAAAGAGATGGAACAAAGTGGTGAAGGCTGATCCCAGGACCTTGAACTTTATAGAAGAAATGACAAAGGACCAAAATGATTGGTGATATGTAGTCCTTTAGAAGACCCATGCAAATTAATGAAACTAAATTCTAAAAGTACTGTGTGTGAGTATAAATATGCACAACTTGGACCTTCATCTAATTTCCTCTTCAAAATATCCCCACCACTGATAATCTCTCTAAATGTAGCTTTTCATTGAAACAGCTAATCTTTCTTACTTCCTGAAAACATTTCTCTTGATATCCACACCTCATCCTTACACTGTTCTCTCCACCCACATTTTACATTAATTAAACCAGTGAGCCAACAAATTATCTCTCCTTCACCACTCTACATCTCTCACTCTTCCTACCTCTCTCTCTCCCCAAACATCCTGGCATTCTATCCAACCTCACATCATCTCTCTCTCTCATCCTCCTTCTCACAACTGCATCAACATTAAATGCTAAAAATTACAGGCCTATCTCTCTGACTTGACATGTTAGCAAGGTCATGGAACATGTTGTCAGCAGGAGACTAATCATGTTCATGGAAGAGAATAACTTGCTCTCAAACACATAACAGGGTTTCTACTCAGGGAATGTAGATGTGATATATCTCAACTTTGCCAAAACCTTTGACAAAGTTGATCATGGGATAATATGTCATAAACTACATGATCTTGGTATCACAGGAAAACTGGAAAAGTGGCTGCATGACATTTTAAAGGACAAAAGTCAGACAGTTGTAGCCAATGATGCAATTTTCTGGGGAGACATCAATCTGCAGTAGTCCACTACTGTTTGTGGTGGATCTCTCAGACATGCCCTCACTTGACACTCTTGCCAAGTACACTGATGATACAATAATATCACAAGTGGTCAAGGATTTTGATAACATACTAAAACGACAAAACAACTTGCATGCAATATACAAATAGACTGACAAAAATAACATGCAATTCAATGCGGAGAAATTTTAAGCACTCCACAATCAGCCCACAAACAAACTACAACTGAAATATATAGGATCAATGGGGCAGTGCTATCCGAGAATTAGAATCAGTGTATGATCTGGGAATCTACATGAGTAATGATGCAGCATTCCATGTGCACATTATCAAGATGGCAACACTCTGCAGGTGAGTAGCTGAATGGACTCAGATTATTCAGAACCAGAAATAAGGATATCTTGTTATTCCTATGGAGAACTTTTGTTCTCAGTCATCAGGATTAATGTTCCCAGCTGTGATTGCCACGAATCATCAAACTGGGGTGGAACTTGAGGAACTACTGGGAGAGGCTAAAAGAGCTGAAACTCTACTCCCGAGAAGTGAGAAAGACATGCAGAAATATACATATGGAAGATCCAGGAATCTCTAGTTCCGAACTTTGGAATTAAAAGCTATACAAACCACCAAACTGGATGGCACTGCATAACACCAAAGATCTTGTTTTCTCCATCTCAAAAAAAAATACCCAGTACTGCAACAGCTTGGGTTTCAAAGGACCACACATATTCAACATCCTGACAAACAACCTCAGAGATTTGTGAGGTGTAAATGTAGAGACCTTCAAACAGCATTTGGACAAATATCAAATTACTATCTGAAACCCCATCACAGCAGGAGGTACAAAGAAGAGTATCAAAAATGATACAGAAAGGAGACCCAAACACACTGAAAGTCAGTGCTTCAGCATGGCCCGAGCCTTTGGGTGAAACCAGTAAAAAAAGAAACATATGTAACAGACACACACACACACTCAATATATATATATATATATATATATA
>NC_068996.1:37945147-37949238 GCF_001194135.2 Octopus bimaculoides | reverse complement strand
GTCTCTCTCTTTCTCTCTTTCTCTCTCTGTGAAAGTATCTGTCATTACAGTATCGAAATGTGATTGTTTCAGTTAGTGGAATAGTTTCATTTTTAAAGTGAAAGTATTTGACATGAGTGTTTTTGTTTCACTTTTGACACGTAATATTTAAATAGTGGAGGAGATATTATGTTGCCGTGTGCTCGAACTCTGTAAGAAGTTAAAAACTTTTTTGACTAAAACACAACTGGAACCCTAAGTAAGGCATGTGTAAAATTTGAATGAAATTGGTTGCGTAGTTCTCGAGTTTTAGGGATTCACACAGACAGACAGACAGACAGACAGACACACATTCTCATTTTTATATATATAGATATATATATATAAATAAATAAATATATAAAATAACACAGATGAGTTGCGGTTCACTACAGCTGTTTCAGACATGTTTGTTATTGATGAACAAAAGTGTTACATCATGCACCCCCCCTGTTTCCATCAAGTGAATACAGGTAAGAATTAACAATAAGAACTTCTTGCAAAACAATACAAAGGTCAGTCAAGTCATCTTGTACTGTTTTCCAAGAAATTCTTATTATCAATTCTTACCTGTGTTCATCTGATGTAAACAGTGTTTTTGCATGATGTAACACATTTGTTTATCAATAAAGAACACATCTGAAACAGCTGTAGGGAACTGCAATCCATCTGTGTTATTATTTATTCTTCACCTAACTCGGAACCTTCCATATGTTTGGATCTGGGAGTCTATAGCTAAAGTGGAATATGTGCAGTGAGTGTACTCTTGTATGACTTTGATAATACATTGTAGTATTCAGTCAGTTACTTGTGGACGTATGCATAACTGGGAGGGCAAATCCATGTTTACTATAGTAAGTACAAAGGTGCGCTATCCCTGACCTCACCTTGGCCCTTTTACTACTTAAATACCCAATTCTTTAGAGTCTTGAAAATTTATATATTTATATAGGTATGTATGCATTATGTTTACACATATTTTGCAGCCATTTATATGTATGCTTCCCTTGTTGGAGTTTTCTAGATCTCTCTCTCTCTCTCTCTCTCTCTCTCACACACACACACACACACACACACACACACACACACACACACACACAGGGTATTCAGCTCATGATAAGGTCATGAGTTTGATTCCCGGTGGTACACTGTCCTTCAGCAAGACATTTTATTTCGAATTGCTCTAGTCAACACAGCTGGTAAAAAAGAGTTGTACCTGTAATTCAAAAGGGTCATCCTTGTTACATTCTGTGTCACACTGAATCTCTCTGAGAACTACATTAAGGGTGAGCATGTCTGTGGAGTGCTCAGTCACTTACACAGTAATTTCATGGCAGGGTATTCTGTTGATTGGATCAACTGGAACACTTGTCATAACTGATGGAGTTCCACTAATATATGCATATGTTAATGGAGGTATATGTTGTTTATATGCCAATCTTTGGATGTGCATGAGTGTAAATGTGCAGTTTCAGTTATCTATCTATCTGTCTGTCTGTCTGTCTGTGTGCATATATATATATATATATATATATATATATATATTATATAAATGTAGTGCTGTAGCTTAGCTTGAATCATGATGATTAAAATAAATAGTAACATATTAAGTGTCTATTACATATATATATATATATATATATATATATGCATCTGTATACATATGGACACAAATTATATTGCTTTCATGCATATGCAAGATACATGTATTTGCATATGTACACACAATTTCATACTGCAGTTCAGAACAAAAATTATTGATAATGGAAACATGTACCCATGAACAGAAGTAAAATTAGTAGTAATAATAATAATAATAATAATAATAATAATAATAATAATAATAATAATAATAATAATAATAATAATAATAATAATAACAATAACAACATCAACTACAACAACAGTTCTTTTAAAGTACATAATCATACAGAAAATTAATTAGCAGACATTTAAATAGTTAGATTATGTGAATGCTAATTTTAGAACTGGCTTAGTAACTATAGTGATTTTATTTACTGGATATCATTAACTTTGTTGATTATTCTTCAACTGATAAGATGAGCATTATATAATTCAAAGGCTATAACCTATAAATGCCTTCTCATTTTCAGTTAACTGTGTTGCCAATAGAAACTTCTATATGGTTGCTTGGTCTACTAGAAATAGCAGTCACATATTCAATAATAACACTATACCATCTTAAGAGAAAGAAAGGCTATACTGGACAATTATGTCCTAGACAGAGTGTGTGTCTGGCACAAAAAAAAAAGAAAAAGAAAAAAGGATGGTTATGACTGGAATGTTTTGATCTTAATAGTCTTCATCAATTTTGGCATAGGGCTAAATAACTCAGGGTTTTGTAGTGTTACAGTTTTGATGTCCCTTCACTTACAGGCTTAACTTTCTAGCATTACTCTGCTTATTTATTCACTTTGTTTTGAATTAACCATGCATTATCTTGTAGCTTCAAGATTTCCATGATGTGACTGTTCATTTTTAGTATGACATTGTAGGCCACCTTGTACATAAAACAGGTAGAATATTTGGGCCTCGTATGATCAGTTTAAATGCTAAAGGGTTAAACCTTTCTATATTAATTCATTGAAGGCTGTTTTTTTTGTTCTGTGTTCTAGGGATTTATGCTGTATTTATTATTGTTGTTGCTTTTATACTGCACTTAAACTGGTCTTAGGAAATGAATGGAAACCATCACTGCTCATGTTTGCCTCAAGCCATTAGGGCTGAGTACCATTTAATAATGAAAAGCTGAGTAAACAAGTTATTACTCCAAAGCAAAGAATATTTATTCTTAATTCATTACTGGCGTTTTATAAATTTCATATTAAAATATATAAGTACATTAGCTAACAAATCTCCCTGAACAAAATTTTTTAATTTATTGTGAAAAATAAATGAGTTAAGTATAGAATTTTAGGACATTACCGCAGAATACAAATGAAATAGTTATATAGTAAAAATTGCTCAACTAAACATGCTGAGATATCTTATATCTGTCCAGTCTGCAATATACAAGTTTATTGAACCAATACCTTCTTCCTAGCTCAATAAATGTTCTGTTAATAAAAATAAATAATTAATGTTTGCAGTTTTTGTTGTTCCCAGCTTAATAATCTATATTACTTATTGTTGTGAAAAAACAAACTAATACACAGATACACTGACAGATTAAAAAGGTTATAAGACTACTCCAAAAGTTAAGCATTCAAATCTCACTGCAAACATTGTATTATGTTCGAGGATAAAATGTACATGATTCTGCTTGTTTCTTGCCTTAGTCTATTTCTCATGAGAATAGCTTTCATTCTCAATATGTAACAAAGTCAAATACTAAAAACAAGGAATTGCAAATATTTTATGAATCTAAAAAAGACAAAAATACCCCAATCCATACCAGTAGAGAAAAATGTTATTACCTTTAATTATATTGCATCATTTTGATAGTAAAATGTACTTTTTTTTGGCTAAGCTTGAGCTATGTATATGAACCATTTGATCTTATGCAGTGTTTAATGTATGGTAAGTACCATTTAATGAGTTGTATTATTATTTGATGGTAAAGGACCTCTCTGAGAGGAAATTAAATCATCTAATTTTAAAAAGAATAAAGAATGAAAAATAAAAGCACACTAACAAAATTTACTATACTTCAACAAAACTTAATGAACTGAGACAAAACTTTTTGATTATGTTGTATATGGTATTTTTGGGGTTAATTTTCAGTTAATAGCTTTGAAATTTATGCAATGAAATTTCCATGCAAATAAATATTAAGAAAAAATAAATCTGCATAAGTGGCAAATCTAAAGCAAACAAAGCAAACAGGTAAAATAAAAATAAAAAAAACACAGCAAAAACAAATCAAACAAAATACGAGGTACTCAATAAAAACAAGGCATGTAAAATATATAATTAGAAAAATAAATAAAAACAAAATAACAATAAAAACTACACCAGCAGGATATCAATCATTCTGAAGTAGAGAGGCAAAGATTATGAGACAGTTTAAGAGAGTGAGTGAGAGAGAGAGAGAGAGAGAGAGAGAGAGAGAG
>NC_068996.1:37942807-37943404 GCF_001194135.2 Octopus bimaculoides | reverse complement strand
TATATATATATATATATATATATATATATATATATATATATATATATATATATATGTGTGTGTGTGTGTGTGTGTGTGTGTGTGTGTGTGTGTATGTGTGTATACATATATATGTATTGACCGTAGGTATGAATAAAATGTAGGTATTCACACAAACAAAAACAGAGTAAACCAGATGTAGTGTAGAGTGAAGTATATTAATATAGTACATTAAAGATAATATAGCATAGTTTTGAGTTTCATACTTAGATAGAAACTAAGCAATCTTCAGACAATGAAACGAAACTATTTCTAGAATATCCAATATACAAAACCTTCCAGTCTTAACTGCAGAGTCGAGAAAGTTGTAAGGAGCCTAACTTATTACATATGAATATCTAGTCAGCTGGAATTATTTCCGTTGGGAATATGGAGATATAAGATATAAAATATAACAAAGCTTTTAAAAAAAATGAATAAAAACATAAATGAAGAAAAACAAAAGGAAGATGTAATTAAAATAGTATGGGAATTTTTTTTAGAAATGTAGAGTTGCAAAAGGCATAGGGAGTTCAAGAAGTGAATTACTGGGTTAAAACAAAAAAGAGAGAGAGAGAG
>NC_068996.1:37941114-37942797 GCF_001194135.2 Octopus bimaculoides | reverse complement strand
GCATAGGGAGTTGAAGAAGTGAATTACTGGGTTAAAACAAAAAAGAGAGAGAGAGAGAGAGAGAGAGAGAGAGAGAGAGAGAGACTATGATCTTTACAGTTTTGTAAGAGACAAAAGGTTAGAATATTGAAGCATAAGTTTATTAGATAAAGTGAGTACATCACAATTAAGTATTGAAGCATTTGACAAAGTAGAAGTGTAATTTTCTTGTTTTTAGGAAGTGTTTATCAAACTGAGGGCATATAGTCATGATCTCTGACTTTACATTTAGACAATTTGCATATTTCTTAATATTGAATATAAAGCTTCTTTTAATCCTAGTTCTATAAGGTATGCATCAATCAAGAAATTTCATCATGTTCTTTTAAATTAAATGTAAATGGATAATTTTGTTGTATTCCTGTTGGTTACACATGCTGGTATGTCTGCAATCATCATAAATAATTAGACAACATACTGAGGTTTATTTACTCTAGTAGTGGATCAACGACAGCAGAATGGAAGTGTATATAGCTGAAGGAATAAAATATTATTTAAGTATCTATATATAGATTTACTTTCCACCATGCCTACTCAGCATTTATATACTATGTTAAAGTTCAAAGGTGACTTCTGCTTGACATAATTGTTTCAGCATTATATGACAGATAAAGTGTGTGTGTGTGTGTGTGTGTGTATGGGGGGGGGGTTCAGCAGGTACAGTTAGTTTCAATAGCATGTTTAAATACTAATAGTGCAAGTATATTTCAATTTAAGATTATTTCTACTGAATAGTTTTCCCAGTAATGGCAGTTAATAGAGAAATATTTAACCGATAAGTTTGAAAAGTTCTTGCAATATTAGACTTAACTCCATCTAAACATTAATATGAAATGAATTATGCTCCTATTAAAAAATTTGATGAAGTACAGGCAGAAAGCATGTTTTATTTAACATCTGAAGATTGTTTAGTTTTTTTTAAATTACATATGAAACTTTTTCAATGCATCATCTTTAACAGTCTATATCATATGTGAGTGTGTATGCATATGTATACATGCATACATGTGTGTGTGTGTGTGTGTGTGTGTGTGTGTGTGTGTGTGTGTGTGTGTGTGTGCGTATTTATATTTGAAACAATGGCTTTAAATACAATTCTATAGTGGTAGAAAAATGTAGAATAATGGCATGAAGGTGTAATAAAACCAGAAATGGCAGCATTCAGTCAATCCTCCTTTTCTGATCCATGGTGAGGCTGTTTATAAAGAGAGAAACATATGCTACTGCTTTGTGTATCAAGTAAATTAATTAATTTATGAACACTGCAGTGCTTAAAACCTATGGATATACTCCACAGTAAATTCTAGTATGGTATATATACATATACATATTTATATACACACACACACACACACACACACACACACAGATATATATTAGAATCATCATCATCATCATCGTTTAACGTCCGCTTTCCATGCTAGCATGGGTTGGACGATTTGACTGAGGACTGGTGAAACCGGATGGCAACACCAGGCTCCAATCTAAATTTGGCAGAGTTTCTACAGCTGGATGCCCTTCCTAACGCCAACCACTCAGAGAGTGTAGTAGGTGCTTTTACGTGTCACCCACACGTTGGCCAGTCAGGCGATACTGGCAACGGCCACGCTCGAAATAGTGTCATTTATGTGCCACCCGCACAAG
>NC_068996.1:37935798-37939979 GCF_001194135.2 Octopus bimaculoides | reverse complement strand
CCTGAAGGGGTTTGTGTTTTATCTACCTTCTTACTTATTAGGATTTTGGTTTTAGCTAGGTTGACTCTAAGGCCCTTCAATATGAATTTAAGATAAAAACTGAATTCAATTGAATTTCATGGAGAGAAACAGATAATAATAGAGAACAGACTAAAGCACAAAAAGGTATGAGAAAAATGTTGAGGCAGCAAATAAATAAAAATCTCTATCTTATCTGCAGCATAATCTTGGAGACTTCGTCGTAGTATGTCAGCGGAGAAGAGATTGAGATAATTTAGAAGGGATTTCTTATTTATATACCCGGAACCTGAATCCTTAAGGAAACTACGATAGAAGGGGGGTAGAGAGAGAGAGAGAGAGAGAGACTGATTTAGAGAGAGAGATAGACAGAGGCATGGCGAGAGAAAGATATATATATATAAAGAGAGAGCGGGTACTTGAAAAGATATGCACCAGGTAGAGTTGAAAAATCTGTGGTTCCAGCCTATGGTTGATAAGTATCAAATAAGATATTCCAGTTGTGTACAGTGAGAAAACTCACCCTATGAGTATTTAGTACCTAGGGGCTGGTCCAAGACAAGGATTACATTGAATTGTACATTGTTGGTATCCTCTAGGGTGTTCAACAAGTTGTAAATCCCCTTGCTGTATTATAATCAAATGAATAGTAACAGACAATGGATAATTGTCAGTTCATTACAACTGTTTCTAATGCATTTTTAAAATATAAAATGCATAAGAAACAGCTGTAATGAGCAGACAATTATCCATCATCTGTTATTATTCATTGATTTTATACACACACATACATACACATTTCCTTGAGTTCACTAGTGTGTATAAGTGATAACTGTGGTTTTGAGTTGTTTTAACTTTTATTTCTAACAATGTTGGTACTACCTGGTACCCTTTATTATAAATTAATAATTTTACCTTTGTGGTTATACACACACACGCACGCACACACGTATACATATATAAATAGATATATAAAGATATTATTATTAATAAATAATGATAATATAAGTGGCTAACAAGCATAAAAAATGCTCCATGGATTACAATATCAAGCGGAGAATCCTGGAGAAGTACAGTATTATTTTAACAGTAGCAGAAAGTGCAGGCTATGCTAAGCCAAGAAAAGAATTATGTTAAAAACTCTATTCAGCAGGATACCTACTTAAACTGCAGGAGTGAAATTTTCCACTTGTGCCTACAGGAGACAAGATAGCAATTGCTTACCTATAGACTCCACAATGATTATATATGCTAGGGTCTCCATCATTGGTCTTTTCACCATGACAATCTGAGAGCTCTGCAAAATTTTGACCAAACCATATGCTCACAGATACATATGCACCCATACATGAAACCAAAGGTCTAGGCACTTGCTTGATCTCCCACCTCTAAAAGACTTGCCAAATATACAAATCAACCCAAAGTACCTTAGGTAGCTCAATCAGGCTTTTGAGAAGCAAGGGATATAACTCTTGATGAAACCCTCTCTTAATTGTCTCCCACAACTTCTTTTTTAGAGCACTCCTAAACCTGATGTAATA
Source organism: Octopus bimaculoides (assembly GCF_001194135.2). NCBI lineage: Eukaryota > Metazoa > Mollusca > Cephalopoda > Octopoda > Octopodidae > Octopus > Octopus bimaculoides. The sequence goes on along the minus strand of NC_068996.1, from coordinate 37,938,420 downwards.
CTTTCTCACCTCCAGTAACAAAGTGCAGTCTTTTTTTCCCCATACCTTCCATCTCTGACAAGCACAGTCATTAGATAATTGTCCAATTACCTAATATCTAGTGTGAAACTACTTAGTACAAATACTGTACACTGTACACTTTGATTAATATATATATTCATCATCACCTCCTCCAATGTCTCCTCCCCTCTTAGAAATTTTTTTTTGTCTTGCAAGTACTTGATAACCCTATCAGTGCAGGTGCCACTTAAAAGCACCCAGTCCACACTGTAAAGTGGTTGGTGTTCAGAAGGGCATCAGGCTGTAAAAACCTTGCCAAAACTGACCTCGCCTGTGCTTATGCCACATAAAAAGCACTAAGTCCAATCTGCTGAGTGATTGGTGTTAGGAAGGGCATCCAGCTATAAAAAGCCTGCCAAAACACACACAGAAGTCTGGTGCAGGCTGCAGCCTGGCCGGCTCTTGTGGTACCGTCCCACCCATGCTAGCATAGAAGACGGATGTTAAACGATGATGATGATGATGATATCTATATATATATATCATTGTGGCTATCTCTTGAGGTCAAGGATGATGGTCTTTTTTATATTATTGATGGATCCTGTGGTGACTGATGAGGACAGGAAACTCTTTTCACAAGTGGGACAGGTGGTTATGGATGGAAGGTCCTTTCTTGGTTCAACTTCTCTGCATCCCGTCTTCCCTTCTTGCTTGGCAGTCATACTGGTCTCAAAAGTTGTTAGTCCCTCTTTGATCATGGGATCTCTAGCATTCTTGATTCTAAGTATTTTTATCCCAGTTCTCAGTGTCAATATCACATTTCATGAAGTTGGCTTTCAAGGGATCTTTGAATTTTTCCTTTTGCCCTCCACTTCTTCATGTTCTTTCTTTTAGCTGGGAGTAGAGAAGCTGCTTAGAGGTGGTGGTTTTTCATCTGGACAACATGACCAGTCCATCTCAGTTGTTTCTGGATGAGGATAGCATCAATAGTTATCACGTTGGCTTCTTCCAACATACTGATATTTGTACTTCTTTCTTCCCAGCTGATGTTGAGAATACTTTAAAGACAGTGCTAGTGGTACATTCTGAGAGCTTTTATGTCTCCTGTACAAAGTCCAGGTTTTGGATATGTACTGGAGCATAGGGGTGACCACTGCCTTGGATATCATCATTTTTGTGTCAGTTTGAATGTCACAATCCTGGAACTTTCTCATTTAGAGATGGCCAAAGGCAACAACGACACTTTTGAGGCACTGCTGGATTTTGTCAGCACTGGAAGACAGATGACTTCTCAGATATGGAAAATAATTCATGCTTTCTAAGGCTGTGCATTAGATTCCAATGGCTGGTCCTGCACTGTTTGCCTTGACTGGTGAAGGTTGGAAGATGACTTGTGTCTTTTTGCAATTGATGGTGAGTCCTACCTTTCTTTAGTCTCAATGGAAAGCATTGAGGATTTGTAGCCAAATTTTCTTCAGATACAGCTGCAATGCTGTTGTTGTCAGGTTATAGAAACTTGATGATGGAGCATGTCAATTTTTGTTTTTGGATCTCAAGTTGGTAAGATTGAAAAGTTTGCCATCAGTTCGATAAATAATTTCACTTCCTGATGGGAGATCACCTTTGATAATTTCAAAGATGGTAGCAATGATGACAATGAAAAGTGTGGGAGCTATGAGGCAACCTTATTTCACTCCTGATCTTACTTGAAATGGTTCAGTGTCACTGTTGTTGATTACAGCCCTCATTTGAATATTGTCACAGAGAAGCCAAAGGATCTGAATGATTTATCAAAGCATCTATAGATGGTTAAGATGTTCAACAGGAATTCTCTCAGCATGGGAACTTATTTGACATATATATATATATATATATATATATATATATATATATCAGTGGTTCCCAAATTGGGGTCCATGGTCCCCTAGGGGACAGCGAAGCAATTTTAGGGAGACTGCAAAGGGATGCTGAAGTATTGTGAAAACAAGGTGGCTTGAGACAAGTTTAAAAATTTCAAGATTTTCAATTTTTAGTATCCTATTATTCTTTTTTGTCAATGGCCACAAAAACCCACCTCACTCCTACACACTCATTTGCTAATCACACTTGTTGTACAAGTCGTGTGATTGGCAGATAGAAAATATGCAGGTATAATGGTTGATCATGCATGTGCTGTCGGTATTATGCACTTCTCATTCATTCAGTAACCAATTGATCAACTGATTCTCCATATTTTAATGTGCATTTATTGTATCCCAATGGGGGTATTGTCTGGATTAAGTTGTGGTTTATGGAGTTGCAGGTCTATGGGCAGTGCAGTTCATAGTCCAGAAACTATGGTACACGAATGTATGTTATTTTTTTTTATGTTGATTATCCTGCATTTTATAGGGGACAGCAAATCATCGAAAAAAATTGAGAACCACTGTATAAAACAGACACTTATGGCAGAATACAAACTGGCCACCTTGTCTAATGCCTTATCAACATGTTTCACTGATCCCTTGATTTAAATTAAAACAAACAGTAAATTAATCACTAATATTGGCCATTTTAAACAAGGCCTGTACAAAATACGAACTGACCACCTTGTCTAATGCTCTGTCAACATGTCTTTTCTGT
>NC_068996.1:37931778-37933447 GCF_001194135.2 Octopus bimaculoides | reverse complement strand
ATTATTATTATTAAAAATTATTATTATTATTATTATTATTATTATTATCATTATTATTATTATTATTATTATTATCGTCCGTCTTCACATTCTGAGTTCAAATTCCACCGCGGTCGACTTTGCCTTTTATTCTTTTGGGGTCGATAGATTAAGTAGCAGTCAAGCACTGGGGTCAATGTAATCGACTAGTCCCCTCCTGCAAAATTTCAGGCCTTGTGCCTCTTGTAGAAAGGATTATTATTATTATTAAGACGATGAGTTAGAAAAATCATTTACAAGTCGGAAAAAATGCTTAGCGGTATTTCGTCCGTCTTTACGTTCTGAGTTCAAATACCGCCGAGGTCAACTTTACTCTTCACCATTTCAGGGTCGATGAAATAAGTACCAGCTGAACGTTGGAGTCAATGTAATCGACTTATCCCCTCCCCCGAAATTGCTGGCCTTGTACCAAAAATTGAAAATCAATATCTATATTAGATCGATATAAAGCACAAGTTCTTTCTATGCAATAATCCAAATTTTTGTCTGATAGCGAGATATTGTCAATAATATATATATTTTGAAAGAAAAAACAACGCACTGGTGTGGCTGTGCGGTAAGAAGTTTGCTTCCCAAAGACATGGTTCTAGTTCAGTTCCACTGCGTGGCACCTTGGCAGGTGTATTCTCCTATAGCCTTGGGTCGACCAAATCTTTGGTTGGCAGAAACTGAAAGAAGTCAAAGGCGGCGAGCTGGCAGAAACGTTAGCACACTGGGCGAAATGCTTGGCGGTATTTCGTCTGCCGTTACGGTCTGAGTTCAAATTCCGCCGAGGTCGACTTTGCCTTTCATCCTTTCGAGGTCGATAAATTAAGCACCAGTTACGCACTGGCGTCCATGTAATCGACTTAATCACCTTGTCTGTCCTTGTTTGTCCACTCTATGTTTAGCCCCTTAAGGGCACTAAAGAAATAAGAAACTGAAAGAACCCTGTCATATATATATATTTATATATATATATATATATATAACTGTGCCTTTGTGTTTGTGTGAGTAAGTGTTGTGTGTCGCCCACTATCGCTTGCCAGCCGGTAAATGTTTTAGGTTCCCCTAAACTTAGCGGTTCTGCAAAAGAGTCATCTAGAATAAGCACCAGCCTTTGAAATCTAGTACTGGGGTTGATACATTCGACTAAAACCCTTTAAAGCGATGTCCCAGCAAGGCCACATTCTAATGACTGAAACAAGTATAAAATAAAAGATATGTTGTACTGCCACTATACATAAACTAGAGTGAACAAGAAAGTAATTTTTTATGTGTAATATTAAGATAAAAGTATATTCTCAAGGCGGAAATCAAGAAATAGTTTCTGATGTACATAATTATTGAACTTCATTGAGAACATCAAATTTAGAAACTATAATAACATCTTCCAAAAGAATATTACGAACATTGTAGAAAGCATTAAAAACCGAAAGAGAATGAATGCAACGTCGGACAAAACTGAAAATGTTTATATCATGGAGAGTTGCGTGGATAAGAATTTTTTAACTTAAGGAGCTTAAAAGGAACCAAAGGAGAACTTATATTGATCCCTTAAAATTATTACACACACACCTATACATAAATATATGTATACATACATACATACATACATACATACATACATACATACATATATATATATATA
>NC_068996.1:37927136-37930986 GCF_001194135.2 Octopus bimaculoides | reverse complement strand
TATATATATATATATATATATATATATATATATATATATATATATATATTCATACATACACACATACATACATACGCACATGCATTCATGCATGCACACACACATATACATACACATATTTAAACCTGTAACAGTCTCTTATTAACATAGTTCCAAACACTTCCGATGCTTAGTTATAAACATGGCTTTAAATTAATTTGATTTAAAATAGTTTAAATTAATTATTTATCTTAATTACGTAATTATGGAATTAATGATGTTTATTGCTAATGAAACAGCTGTTGAGTATAATTAAATTATGAAGTAGTTGTGAAATTCATATAGCATGGCTAGACACAATAATTCGTTTGGAGCCCCTAGTTCTTAATCAGAAGGCATGGAGGTCTGTGTGTCGATGCTGGAACAGAACGCCTAGAAACCGAACGCATGAGACTACATGAAGAGAGGAGGAGACGTTGTCATCAACCCCCTTCCGGTGTTGTTCAGGGTCACTTTCAGTGCCCTCAATGCCGCATGATCTGCCTGTCTCGTATCTGTCTTGTCAACCACGTCTGCTTCTATGACAAACAATGTGCTGGAGGAGAAGGAGGAGGAGCGTCTCGGATCGACGCTGTGATCACCGTTGATAAGCACTCTTAAACAGAGCAGTAAGCAGTAAGCATATGATGCGCGTGTGTGTGTGTGTGTGAGTGAGTGTGGGTGTGGGTGTGGGTGCATGTGTGTATGTGTGTACGTGCAATATATGCATATACACATACACATGCATTTAACATACATACAGCTTTAGATTTATATCTCTGATTGTTGGCTATGAGTTTAACTACCTCAGTACCAGTCGTTAGAAGCTGGGCGTCAACCCCCCCCCCCACAAAAAACCCGGCTAATTAGGAAATCACAGTTAAAAGCCGTAAAAGGCACTGTAGATGTATGTGAAGTATTTCGGAAGTTTAGCGTGTAATAAGTGCAAATGTACCCATGTAGTTATACAAATATATATTTGTATGAATATATAAGTCAAAACTCATCTACACTGGCAATCACATCTATGCATGCATACATGTAAACGTGTATACATACATATACAAGGATGGGCTAGAAAAATTCATTGGCTGATTATGAAGGAGCGATGCTAGAGCTGTGAAATCTTGCATGCATTAATTTCAACTCTTTTTATTAATAACTGCATTGTTATTGTTATTGGATACAGGTTCAGTCAAGAGTGTTTTCATGTCTGGAAACAGACGATAGTCAGACTGTGACCAAATCGGGAGAATAGGGACGGTGATCAATCAGTTCAAAGCCACAGTCACGTACAGCATCCATTGAAACCAAAAACTTGTGTACTGGAGCATTGTCTTGATGAAGTAAGACCCCTTTCGTCAGTTTTCCAAGCCGTTTGGCCTTGATAGACTTTTGTAACTACCTCAGCAAGTTGGTATAGTACTCTTCATTGATGGTGTGACCCTTTTGAAGATAGTAAAAAAAAACAATACCTTCTGCATCGCAAGAAACAGGCCATCACCTTCCCTGCATACGAAACACTGTTGGCCTTATTTGGAGCAGGTGAGGAGGAGTGTTTCGACTGCAAGAATTGTCTCTTTGTCTCTAGTTCAAAATAATAAAGCCAACACTCATCGTAGCTTAGAAAACACTCAAGGAAACCAGCTGGATCTGTCTGAAATAATGTCAGCTTTTCTCGTGATGTGATCAACCTGGTACGCTTTTGATCAGGAGTTAGGATACGTGGCTCCAGCCGAGCAGAAACCATCGTCATGCCAAGTTCATTGTGCACAATATTCTCAACTCTCTCACGTGATATGCCAATAACATTGGGTCTTTTATTTATAGTCAATCGCCTGTCATCCATCACCATGTGGTGAACATGATCAATGTATTCCTCGGTGGTGACAATTTCAGGACATCCAGAACTTGAATCACCTTCAAGACTCTCCCTTCCCTTCATAAATCCATCCGCCTACTTTTGCTCTGTTGATGAAGCTAGAGCGTTATTCCTTAATACAGAAACCATGTCAGCATGAATACCCTTGGGAGTTAAGCCGTTCTTCTTCAATTATTTGATGACGCCTCGATACTAAATTTTGACTATTTTCAAGAGAAATCGCTACCAGTTAATTTTGAAGTCTTCTTTGAACAGTCAGATGTCAGTTTATCTGGAAAGAAACAATGCATCTATAAATAAGAAGAGTTGAAATTAATGCATGCAAGATTCCACAGCTCTAGCACCACTCCTTCACAATCAACCTATAAACATTTCAAAGCCACCCTCGTTCTAACACACTCTTTTACTCTTTTACTCTTTTACTTGTTTCAGTCATTTGACTGCGGCCATGCTGGAGCACTGCCTTTAGTCGAATCAAATCGACCCCATGACTTATTTTTTGTAAGCCTAGTGCTTATTCTATCGGTTCTCTTTTGCCGAACCGTTATGTTACGGGGACCTAAACACACCAGCATCGGTTGTCAAGTGATATTGGGGGGACAAACACAGATACACAAATATATACACACACTCACACACAAATATATATATAGTATACATATATACGACGGGCTTCTTTTAGTGCTATAGTAGAAGATACTTGTTTAAAGTGCCGTGTAGTGGGACCGAATCCGAAACCACGCAGTTTGTAAAGCGAGATTCTTAACCACGGAGCCATACTCGTGCCTATACACAAGAATTTTTTCCTTCTATTTCCATCTTTCTTAATTTTGTTCTCATCCCTGCCATGAAAAGGGAACTATGAGAAAAGCAGAGATAATAATGTTCTTTTCCAGAACGACTTCAATGTACATTGATTTTATTGGGGGGTACCTATTCCGAGAACATATTTTATTGGCGTACCTATACCTAAAAATATCCTTTTTCTATACCACGTGGAGATAGATTGGCCCCCGAAAACTGAGACTACGAGAACCGATGGTAGCTCAAATGATAAGCTGACTCGTATTGCTTTATAAATATTAAAAAAAACTTTTATCACTCTCCACCCCGCTATTGAATATTACATGTGCTATGATAGTTTTCATGTTGCTTATCAAACATGATATCGTATGAGTATGTGTGCGTTGTATGCTTTGTGTGTGTATCTGTCTGTGTGTCGGTCTGTCTGTTTGAATCTATTCTTTTATTTTTTTACTCTTTTACTTGTTTCAGTTATTTGACTGCAGCCATGCTGGAGCACCGCCTTTAGTTGAACAAATAGATCCCCAAGACTTATTCTTTGTAAGCTTAGTACTTATTTTATCGGTCTCTTTTGCCGATCCGCTAAGTTACGGGGACGTAAGCACACCAACATCGGTTGTCAAACACACAAACACATATATATGTAAATATATACGATGGACTTCTTTCAGTTTCTGTCTACTAAATCCACTCACAAGGCTTTGGTCGACCTGAGGCGATAGCAGAAGACACTTACCCAAAGTGCCACGCAGTGGGACTGAAACCGCAACCATGTGCTTGGTAAGCAGGCTACTTACCACACAGCCACCCGTGCACCTACGCGTGTGTCTATGCATGTGTATGTGGGGATGAGAGAGAGAAAGAGAGAGAGGAAAAGGCAGACTGATAGACAGACAGACAGACAGATAGATAGATAGCTAGTTAGACAGACAGACAGACAGACAGACAGACAGACAGACAGACAGACAGATAGATAGATAGACAGATTGATAGATAGATAGATAGCTAGAAAGATAGATAGATGGCGGGAATTGTAATCGAGCGGGAAAAGTACACATTGTAAACTTGAATAATATTATTTATCCAAAACCGAGTCTATGTGAGTCACGAGTCGGACTCTCTTGTTCGCATTCCCCCACATAAATC
>NC_068996.1:37922154-37926802 GCF_001194135.2 Octopus bimaculoides | reverse complement strand
TCCCACTCCACAACTCCAATGTAGGTTTATTCTGGTGCACGGTCGTGTCTTCTCCGCCTTGCAGCTTTCTGCAATCACGTGAACTATGTTTGATAATTACTTCTCATTTTACACGCACGCACGCGCGTGCACACACAGACACACATACCGCCACACACGCACGCACCGCCACGCACACAGACACATACACAGACACACACACACACATGCATACATATATACATACATGCTGCTCAGATACAATTTCGTAATGAATTTACTTTGTATTTTCCATTTTTTGTCTCCTTCGTTTTACTTAGGTCGTATCTAATGACAAGACACGACAAGAATAAACATAAACGGAACAAAGAAACTGCAATGGCGGCCTGAAAATCACAAAGCTTTCCACAAAACCGGTTAGATAATCCCAGGCTTAGATAATTTTTTAGTATTCGTCTTAACTAGTTATTGTCTCTGTTTATTTTTCATAAGCCAGGGATGATATATCATTGTTATCGCTTAAAATTTTTTGTTTGCCCTTTTGCTTTTGTTATTTATTATTTTTTTTTTTTTGCTTTTCCATACAAAGAGATTGGCAAAGAATGTTTTGTGGCTCTGTAGTTGCGGTACTTTGCGTTCTGAGTTCAAATCTCGCCGAAGTAACCAATTACTAATTTTTGCAGCTCATTTTTCTGGAGTGGAAACACTAGGGTATATTTACTATACCGATAGAACATCCTAGATGTGAGTGGTATTGTAATAGAAAAACTAAGACTAACTTTAACCTATATCTTCCTGGAGGGTTGGGATGGGTTGATAAAATTAAGTACCAGTGAAATACCATATGAAGTTGGACTGGAAAGTTCATTGGCCGACTCTGAAGGAGTGATGCTAGAGCTGTGAAATCTTGCATGCAATAATTTCAAAACTTCTTATTGATAATTTCATTGCTTCTTTCCAGGTAAACTGATAAATGACTGTTGAAGAGAAGATTGCAAGAGTAACTAGTAGCGACTTCTCTTGAAAACTGTCAAAATTTGGAATCGTCGTGTGATTAAGTACCTGAAGAAAAACGGTTTAGCCCTCAAGGATATTCATGCTGATATGGTTTCCATATTAGGGGATGACGCTCCAGTTTTATCAACAGTACAAAAGTGGGCAGATGAATTTAGGAGAGGAAGGAAGAGTTTTGAAGAAGACACAACGTCTGGATGTCCTGAAACCGCCATCCACGAGGAAATTATTGATCGTGTTCACCACATGGTGATGAACAGTAGGTGATTGAATATAAATCCAATAGCCAATATTATTAGCATATCCCGTGAGAGAGTTAAGAATATTGTGCACGATGAGGGTTTCTTCTTGTTAGGTGCTGCGTCTTCTGATACCTGATCGAAAGCGCACCAGGCTGATCACATCATGGGAAAATCTGACATTATTTCAGGCAGATCCAGTTGGTTTCCTTGGACGTTTCCTAACCCAAGATGAGTGTTGGGTTCATCATTTTGAGCCAGTGACAAAGAGACTATCTATGCAGTCGAAACACTCCTCCTCACCCGCTCTAAAGAAGGCGAAAGTAGTTTCATCTGCAGGGAAGATGATGGCCTCAGTTTTTTGGAAGGCAAAAGGTATTGTGTTTTCTGACTATCTTCAGAAGAATCACACCCTGAATGGAAAGTTCTATGCCATCTTGTTGAGGCAGTTACGAAAGGCTATCAAGACCGAACGGCCAGGAAAACTGACGAAAGTGGTTTTGTTTTATCATGATAATGTTCCATCACTTAAGCTATTGGTTTCAGTGGCTGCTGTGCATGGCTGTGGCTTTGAACTGGTTGATTACCCTCCCTGTTCTTCTGATTTGACCTCATCTGACTATCATCTGTTCTCGAACATGAAAAAACTCTTCGCTGCGAAGCAGCATCACATTGTTGATGATTTCATGTCTGCTGTCGATTATTTGTTTGAGTAGAAAGATGAAAGCTTCTTCTGCTTCTTCTGCTTCTTCTACGCCAACGTAGCTTTTGCAAGCGTTGCAAGCCAAAAGGAAATAATGAGCATTGGATAATTTCCGACAAAAAAGAACTGTGGAAAGGTAATGTTACAAAAAATAAATTCTTGTCCAAAGAATTTATCCAAAGAATTTATCTATAAACTTTTATAGGCGCAGGAGTGAATGTGTAGTAAGTAGCTTGCTTACCAATCACATGGTTCCGGGTTCAGTCCCACTGCATGGCACTTTGGGTAAGTGTCTTCTGCTATAGCCTCGGGTGACCAAAGCCTTGTGAGTGGATTTGGTAGACGGAAACTGAAAGAAGCCCGTCGTATATATGTATATGTATATATATGTATGTGTGTTTGTGTCTGTTTGTCCCCCTAACATCGCTTGACAACTGATGCTTGTGTGCTTACGTCCCCGTGACATAGCGGTTCGGCAAAAGAGAACCGATAGAATAAATACTAGGCTTACAAAGAATAAGTCCTGGGGTCGATTTGCTCGACTAAAGGCGGTGCTCCAGCATGGCCGCAGTCAAATGACTGAAACAAGTAAAAGAGAGAAAAAGAGGTTAGAGCAATGAAAGAAATGACGTAACGTAACAGAAAATGAAGAGGGTTTCATATTTCTTCGAAGGAGGAAGTAATGGAATCGTTGGATGATGTATGGTTGGATTTGTGCACTATCAACTGAAGTAGAACATATGGTAGTATGTACCTGGTGTTTAAGGTTGAAAATAGAACTGAAGAGGTAGGTTGAATTGGTGTACCACATTACTTCCACCACGTGGTGCAACGGTAAATAGGCAAACAAATAACGTTACGGTAAGGGACTGTACGTCTCAGTGTGTCATCACCTTTGAAGCACAGCACGGGCAAGTGGTGCATGTGAAGATTACCTGCGACAACGTGTGGAGGTTAGTTGCAACAACATGTAGAGGTTAATTACAATATCATGTGAAGGTTAGCTGCAGCATATGGGGGTTAGCTGCCATAACATGTGGAGATTAACTGCAATAACGTGTGGAGGTTAGCTGCAACAACACGTAGAGGTTAGTTTCAGCAAAATGTGGAGATTACTTGCAGCAACATGTAGTTGCAACGATATGTGCGATAACTGCGATAACATGTGGCGATTAACTGCAACAACATGTTGAGGCTAGCTGCAACAATATGAGGAGATTAGTTGCAACAGCATGTGGAGGTTAACTACAATAACATGTGGAGATTAGTTTCAACGACATGTGGAGGTTATCTGCAACAACATGTGGAGGTTAGCTGCAATAACATGTGGAGGTTAGATGCAGTGAAGTGTGGAGATTAATTCCAGCAACATATAGAGGTTAGCTGCAACAACATGTGAAAGTTAGTTGCAACAACATGTGGAGGTTAACTGCAATAATATGTGGAGGTTAACTTCATTAACATGTGGAGGTTAATTGCAATAAAATGTTGAGGTTAGATGCGTCAGTATTTGAAAGTTACTTGCAATAACATGTAGAAGTTATCTGAAACATGTGGAAATTAGCTGTCATAATATTTAGAGATTAACTGCAACAACATGTGGAGGTTAGCTGTAAAAATACGCGGAGGTTAGCTGCAATAACATGTGGAGGTTAACGGCAACAGCATGTGGAGGTTAGATGCAGTAACATGTGGAGGTAACCTGGAACATGTGGCCCTATATACGAACCAGTTTCTGATGGTCCATCAGCCCAGAAGGCTATCACGAAGTCGAATCCTTTAGTGGCAGGAGAGAAGTCATTAAGGCTGGTAGTGCTGGATGTGACTCATGGTTGTTATATGTTTGCTAGCAGAGATTATCCGAGTATCCTGTACCTGGAAGAAAAGGAAGAAAGCGGAAACGATATTGGTAAGAACAACATCATAAACGGCAGCAAAAGTAGAGTATTCAGACTAGTGATTGTCTATGCCTCGACAGGAGCGGAGCGGTTGAATGTCTTTTGGAGTCTAGAAGTCTTCTTGAGAATTTGAATTGTATGTTAAACACTTGATGCTTCGCAAACCTCTTCAGATGTTTCCTACTCCCTGACAGGTACCCATTGAATTTCTTGAATATGCCATTGTGAATATGGAACAACCACAGCAAGCCATCCAGATCGTATCTAGATAAATGTTTGTTAGGTTAGCAGACAAATTGCATAGAATAACAACAGTTTGGCGTAATCGGCTACAACGAGCGTAAACTTGTGATTTGCACCGACTGCATTGACAGAACACAGAAACAGGGTCCCAGTTACTGGGAGCTGAACGAATTTTTCCCCTTGCTTATGAAAACTCCACTGGCCACTGCCTGGTACTGCATCAGGGCATTTATCATCATCATCATCATCATCATCATTATTATTATTATTATTATTATTATTATTATTATTATTATTATTATTATTATTATTATTATTATTATTATTATTATTCCTCCGTAACACAGTGTAGGTAAAAATACCCCGGAGCCTTTAGTCATCTGTCAAATCACAACAAGGACCTCAGACAGATAATACTTTCCTTAAGATGTGCGCTTTGGCCATCAAGGCTGCTTTTTGCAAGACATCAATCTTGCATGGGATTTCCAGTTGCTTTAAGAAGTCTTGAAGTTTCAATGGGATTGAGCCCAACGCTCCGATCTCCACTGGTATCACTTTTACATTACCCTCTC
>NC_068996.1:37917697-37922144 GCF_001194135.2 Octopus bimaculoides | reverse complement strand
AATGGGATTGAGCCCAACGCTCCGATCTCCACTGGTATCACTTTTACATTACCCTCTCGCATTCCAAACAATCTTGCCATTTCCGCTTTCATTTCGGAGTACTTGGGGATTTTTCCAACCCCTTTACTCGCAACATTCTTGTCATTTGGTATGGCTACATCAATGATCTGACAGTATTTGTCTCTCTTATTCAATATGACAATATCCGGCCGACGGTGTTCGACAACACGATCCGTCTGAAAATCATAGTCCCAGAGTATCATTACTTTTCCATCCTCCTGCATAAATTCACTTGGTATATGCTCATACCAGTTCTCTGTTACTTCATATTGGTATTTACGGCATAAGAGCCAATGGAGATACACACACACTTTATCGTGACGGTGCTTGTATTTTTTTGTGCAAAGCTCTCACATTCACCAACCAAGTTGATCACATTTTCCACACTCTTTCCACAGTGTCTGCATTTCTGGATGACAGAAGTTTTATCGATGTTATACATCACTGACTTCGTAGCGAGAGCCTGGTCTTGTGCAGCAATGATCAGGCTTTCGGTGGTGCACTTCAAATCACCTCGCTCAAGCCATGTCCACTATGCTGTATTATCCTTAACGTCTTATGTATTCCTTTCAAACTGTCCATGCATTCTCATTTCAAGAAGGTCTTCTTTACGCCTCTCAGCTCTTTGATTTCATCTGCATTTACACCCATATCTTTCGCGGCATATTGCAGCAGGTCTTCATCACTATTTATCAAATACTCGGCAAGCGTTCTCTTTTCACTCCTCATACAATGGTCTATACTAATTAGTCCTCTGCCACCATTCTTTCTTTTCATATACAGTCTGTTTACGTTTGCTTTAGGGTGTAGCGCCCCATGCAGCGTCATCAGCTTTCTTGTCCTTTTATCCAGTGTTGATATTTCCTCCTTAGTCCATTCGAGGATGGATGCACTATATCTGACCACCGCAACTGCCCAGATATTTATTGCGGTAATCAAATTTTTGGCATTCAGGCTGGATTTCAACACCACCTTCACCCTTTTTTGATACGCCTCACTGACCTTCACTTTCATTTCTCTGTGTATTATTATTATCATTATTATTATTATTATTAGTATTGTTGTTGTTGAGGTAAGCAGGTGGAATCGTTAGCACGCCGGGCAAAATGCTTAGCAATAATTTTGTTTGTCTATGTTCTGAGTTCAAATTCCGCCGAGGTCGTCTTTGCCTTTCATCGTTTCGGAGTCGATAAAATAAGTACCAGTTGAGAGTACTGGGATCGATGTAACCGACTAGCCCTTTTCCCCCAAATTTCAGGTCTTGTGCCTATAGTATTATTAGTACATTACTTTGTTAAGGTTATCTGCATACATATTCTATAGAAATCATAGCCAGCATTGACTTTTGTTGCTACGTTTCATATAGGAGCCGTCAGATGTAAAAAAAACAATGAGATCGAAGATGAGAAATGGGTAATGGGCATATATGCATATTTCCAGGCGTTTTTTCCCCTTCATCAGCACCCATCTAACCCCTTAATCATCCATGAACTCATTGCTTGAATAGCCACTAAGTATAGCGGTGTATAGTTATCGGATATACCAATTTACATATTAAATGCATTCCTGGAAGCTGGTACATGAATACTAATGACTTGTAGGTACATGGTATTTTGTTATGCAACCATGATATACTATAAAGTATATTAAATGTTTTTATAATGTTCAATAATGTGTTCTACTGTGTTAGCAGTGTGCTTTACATTACTTGTTAAGGTTATTTCTACAGATATTCGATAGAAATTATAACCAGCACTGATTATTATTACAGATCTACCCAAACAGAACTGATCTGGAACTAAACAACAACATGGGTGGATGTATTTCAATGCGTTTCATGCGGTATCTAGATGAAGTACGATAGAGGTGGCTGGAGAGATGGAATTGGGTAGGTTAGAGCAAAAGCTGGATAGGCTAGAATAAAAGTAGATGCTGACGGGTACCATGGTGTGGATACAGATCGCTGCTGTAAGCAATAGCAGCAACGTTTAAAATTTGACGAGAATCCCGTTAGGTTGCGATATTGTGTTAGGGTTTACTTCGTAAAACGTTGCTGGGAAGAATTGGCGAGGTGGGATGGGGGTGATGCGAGTTCCGCCAAAAACTGAGGTCTCGCTGATACCCTATACCGAAGACCAAATGTTCAAAGATATTTTGGTGATCTCGTCGAAAAGAAAGAAAAAAAAAAAGAAAAGAAAACAGAAGTCATAAATATATAATTTCTACATTAAGAAATAAAAATGAAAATACTACTACTACTACTACTACTGCTGCTACTACTACTACTACTACTACTACTACTACTACTACTGCTGCTACTACTACTACTACTACTACTAATAATAATAATAATAATAATAATAATGATAATAATAAATAAATAAATATATAAATAAATTAATAAAAAGAACATGATGACGATGATAATGATGCTGATGATGATGATGATGATGACGACGACGATGATGATGGTGATGAAGATGATGACGATTTCTTTTAATTGCCTCAGAGGCGAAGGATGACGGCGGTTGAGGGGTAATACAAAGACAGGAATAAATTGTTGGTGCCTACACATAATGAAATGATTAAGAAAAAAGAACTTTGTAATGTATACACGGTATACAATAAAAGAGGGGAAATAAAACATAGTATACAGCATTAAAAGAGGAAAAAGGGAGGGGGGCGATAATATTAAGAATAACAATTATAATTTGAAAAATTGGGACAACAATAACAATAATAATAATAATAATAATAATAATAATAATAATAATAATAATAATAATAATAATAATAATAATAATAATAATAATCCTTTCTGCTGGAAACTCAAGGCCTCAAATTTTGTGGGAAGGGATTAAGTCGATTATATCGACTGCAGTGCGCAACTGGTACTTATTTAATCGACCCCGAAAGGATGAAAGGCAAAGTCGACCTCGACGGAATTTGAACTCAGAACGCAGACAGACGAAAAAATAATAATGATTTCATTTATTTGCCACCAAGGCGAAGGGTGGGGGTGGGGGACAATACAAAGACAGACATAAAGTGTGGGGGTTTACATATAATGAAATGATAAAAATAAATAGATAAAAAATAAAAATAAATAAAAGCGTCAACAAACAGCACGCATTAAAACAGAAATGGTAAATTTGTCTACTGCAAGAGACGGTTATTCGAAACGATAGCAAATCCACTTTGCAGGTTGCCGAAAGCCATTAAGAAAAATGTAAGGACTGGCATGTTATTCTCATTATTATGTTGTTGCTACTGTGAAATAACCCGATTGATGTGTCTTAGGAATGGTAAGCAGTGACTGAAATACTTGGGTGGATTAGCAATCGAAGACCCAGCAGAGATGGTACACGAAGCAGCATGGTGCTTTAGATGAAAGTGGGCTGGGAAACTGCGAAACACACTTCCCACCTGTGTAACCAATCAGCAACGATTTAAATAAAGCACCGATTGCCCGGATAGCTTGCTTGCACACAGCAGAAAGCACCACGACAAATGTTATGCTGGTTTGTTTCTATTAGGACACAGAAGCCATATATTTTTTGAAGGGAGGTGGCTTCGAAGTTCAAAATGAGGGGAGAGAGGGAAGGAGGAAGAGAACGGGTGTGTGTGTGAGAAAAAAAAAGAAGAGAGAGAGAGAGAGAGAGAGAGAAGAAATAGGAATTCGTGAAGTTCATGTATTTCCTAAATGGTGTATATAAATGGTGCAGTATTATTATTATTTCTCTTTATCACAGGTTTTGTTGGAGCTCCTGGAGTCTAGCATGCGTACTGGGCTCACTACCTGCAGCCTACAGTACCATGCTATTTATTCTTTTCAGCTATCTAATACTTCCTTGATTATTCTGGCCCTGCCAAGGAGGCAAACATTTTGTAACAGTTCTACTGGATTCTCTATTCCAATTTCCTTTATATTCCTCTTGATGCCTTCTGATATTGTCCCACAGAACTCAACAATAATTGGTATTATTATTATTATCATCATCATCATTATCATTATTATTATTATTGTTATTATTGAGTGAGAGAGCAGTGCATGCCATCAAAGTGACACTGGGGTAAAATATACGAAGCCCATTATACCCATCATGGCTACCCGTCTGATAAGGGTACACCAGGCACATGCATCATAACCATATGTGCGAGACATGGTTATTATTATTATTATTATTGTTGTTATTATTATTATTATTATTATTATTATTGCCTTTCAAGCGGATGGACGTGTCTCCCGAAGCTCTGTAAGTTGTTGCCGTTTTTACCCGGAAATCTTTTGAAATCTGTCTTAATTTTTATATATTGTTGTAGCCAAGCCGACTAGGTTCTTGCGGAGCTAGTCGGTTAGGCGAGATTTCCCCCATTTAGGGGTGAA
>NC_068996.1:37916226-37916933 GCF_001194135.2 Octopus bimaculoides | reverse complement strand
GAACAGAGTGAAAGAAAAAAACTGGTTGGGCATGGAAATGCAACTCCTTGTTCAGATTGAACAAAATAGCATAAATACCATACCCGACGCAATAAACCTGCCGGATGGCAGTAGAATACACATTGCTGTAGAGGGGCGCAGACCAAAGTGCTACCTCTGCAGCAGTGAAAAACACCTAGAAAAAGACTGCCCCATCTACAAGCAAAGAATGGAGGCAGACAAAAACAGAAAATTGCAGCAACAACAACAACAACCAAAAGCCTCCACACCACCAACACCATCACCACCAACACCACGAAAAGCGACACCATCATCTCCAGCCATCACCAAACCAACACCAACGCCAACACCAACACCAAGAACCTCCACACCAAAGAAGATAACAGAACTAGCAACAACAACAACAGAAATTGTAAAAGAATCTTCGCCAGATCCGACAAACATTCCCTTTCCAGATCAGATCAGCTCGGATTGTGCGAGCACTGCTAGTGAGAAAGGGAAGTGGCACACTGTACCACCAACAAAAAAAAAAAAACGAAGAAGAAAGACAAAAGAAACAATTGACAAAGAGGGGAGGCGCGAAAAAGGTGAGCTTCCCAACATCATCGGCAACAACAACAACACACACTCACAACAAATAGCAACACCTTCTCCACCGCAAACACCAACACTCACACACACCACAGACGTAACAGCCATCAACACCA
>NC_068996.1:37908237-37911836 GCF_001194135.2 Octopus bimaculoides | reverse complement strand
AAATAAATACCAGTTGAGCACTGAGGTCGATGTACTCGACTATTTCCCTCCTCCAAATTTCAGGCCTTGTGCCTATAGTATAAAGAATTCTTTTCTACTCTAGGCAGAAGTCCCGAAATTCTTGAGGAAGGGGGCCAGTCAATTAATTCGACACCAGTACGCAACTGGTACTTACTTTGTCGACCCCGAAAGGATGAAAGGCAAAGTCGACCTTGGCGAAATTTGAACTCAGAACGTAACGGCAGACGAAATACCGCTAAGTATTTCGCCCGGCATGCTAACGCTTCTGCGAGCTCGCATTACGGGTATATTACTGTTGTTGTTGTTGTTGTTGTTGTTGTTGTTTATATCATTATCCTTTTCGTTGTTGTCGCTGTTGTTATTGTTATTGTTATTGTTATTAGTTTCATTATAATTATCTTCATTGTGTTTGCAAATGAAAGACTTCGTAAGTTGTTACCGAGTTGTGTTGCTTTGAACAAAGTAATTTTGGTTTCTCTTGTACCATTGTGCTATAAAGTCAACTAGGATCTTTTGAGGCTTGTTGGCTGTGTAAAATTTTCGTCACTTCGGGGCGAATTCTGAAATTTTGATGAGCGAATGTATACATAAGGTTTTGAAAAAAAAAAAAAAAAAAGAAAAAGGTAAAACGATTTCTGAAATCGAGGGAGGAGATTGTTTTTTGGAAGATTCATAATGAAAGACCTTACCTATCGTTACATGCTACATTTAACAGAGAATATATGAATAACAACAGCGATGACAGCAATAACAACGACCACGACTACGATGATTACAACAAAAGCAACTCCTGAAAAAGGCATGGAAGCAATACTACCAGCATAACACCACCGCAGAAATGCTAACAGCAGCATCAACAGAAGCATGCAAGATGGAGAATATTCTTTTCTACTCTAGGTACAAGGACTGAAATTTTTGGGGAGGGGGGCAGTCGATTAGATCGACCCAGTACGCAACTGGTACTTACTTTATCGACCCCGAAAGGATGAAAGGCAAAGTCGACCTCGGCGGAATTTGAACTCGGAACGTAAAGACGTGTTAACGTTTCTGCTAGCTCGTCGCCTTTAAGATGGGAGAATATTGAAGCAAATACCATCATCATCACCACCACCAGCACCACAACCACCACTACCACAACCACCACCACCACTAGCACCACCATCACCATCTCCACCATCACCAGCACACACTTTAATACGATAAAGATATTAAACAGCGCGGCTTGCAAACAATGTAGAAATGGTTTAGCAAATGTTGGTAGAAAACTAGAGACAATTGTTCTAACGGAAAAAAACTAAAAAAATTTTTTAAATGCATCTCACCGTAACAAATTCATGAGGAATCCTAAAACGATAACATATACATGTATTGAAATGAAAACGAGATGACTTGAGCCAGCGACGCAAGCCCAGATTGAAAGTTGCTTTAAACCAATCTGGAGCATAAAAACTTGCGCAACTTGATGAAGGTGTTGAGGCCGAAGAAGAAACGAAAGAAAATTCGACAACCACATTAAAGTGTGACGATTTACTCCTGATACCAACATACCTCAGTCAGTGAGTGTGAAAATAAAGGTAACTGAGGTAACCACCAGAAGTGGATATCTCCTTGTTTGAAGCGGTCGCGATACACGGCATAGAAAAATTAGTATTTTGCAGACTGGGAAAGGAAACTTGATCATGCATTGGAATGGAATTATTATATTAAACTAACCAAGGGGTATGGAGGCCGTCTCTGACTTGATCAACCTCTTAAATGGTTTGCAGCTGCTCTTAGCATTTAAGGACCGAAGGCTGAGACGCCATATATATGGAGACTCAAACCCATTACAAAAGAAAACAAAAAAACAAGGAAGTAGAAAGACTCCTCTACTGCTGACATCTCCGCCTCAGCAGCAACATGAACAATAAAAACAGTAAGAGCATCAACAGTAGCAGCACCAATAGCAGCTGTACCAAGAGCAACAACATAAAAAACAGCTGATGTTGTTATTTTGGTGTTGTTCTAGCGACTCCAAAATGAACAACAGCATAACGCAATATATAACGGCAGTGGCAGACACCAACACCAAAACCCAAGAAAACAACATTGGCAACATCACCAAAGCCCAAAATACCCTACCCGCAGCAGCCAACCAGATTACAAATATAAACACAGACGTTAAATTGCGCAGACGCTCTTCTCTTCTTCCTGCCATGGATTTCTCTAACTGCGAAAACTCTCCTGGTTAGGAAATAGTTTTGAAGATCTCGTCAAAATGAATACTTTTGAAGAAAGAGAGGGAAAACAAAAAGCAAAAAGTGAAAAACTCTCCAGCAAATTTGTTGAGAGGTGAATAAGAGAGGTGGGTCTGAACTAAGTGAACGGGAGTGCTCAAAGCATGCGGCTATAAATTTGAGGACAGCAAGGTTAGGGTACCTTCTTTAGTGGTAATGTTATCTTTGCTTTTTGCTTGGCTTCCAGCTTCCATGGGTAACCATCAGAGGCCTCCTCGTCCTACTGGGGTATTTTCACGGTTTAAAATCCTATTGTCACTTCATTGTTTTTCTTGTATGTCTGTAAACGCCTCTGTGTTTTGCTGCTTTAAATCAATATCTTCTGAACCTTTCATTTCGGGCTTTGTGGTCAATTAAGAAACGATTACTATAATTTCTATTTTCGTTATTGCTGGTGCTTTGTTTTATACGAGCTGTTCCAAGTCTCACCCAGAGTAACAACAAGTCGAACATATTACTATGAGTGTTACTCATTATTAGCACAGATATATTGCAAGAAAAGGAAACCAAACATTAAGAATTAAGATTTCAGTAAAAGCTTACTGTAATATTTACAGTTTTGAAAGAGCGTAAAAAATTCAGATAATCTCAGATCGACAGTGTTTTTCATAGGATGTGCGTAGTTTCCACGAGAACAATTTTCTGGTACTTTTGCGTTTCCTAGTAATTGTCCAAAATGTATCAAAGTACCATTTAGTATTATCCCTAAAGTTCCAACGATCACAGGTACAGTTGTTGTTCTTAGATGCCACATTTTTGTGGCCTCTAGTCCTAGATGTTTGCATTTATTTAAATTCTCATCCAAGATGTTGCAGTCTGTCGGGGTTTTGTCACTATGATACTTTTACCACAATGTCTTCTCTTATTGGCTGGAATAATCGATCATTTTGAATATTAAAGTCCAAAATAATGTCTGTATTGTTTACTATTTGGAAGGCTCATCTTCCCGCCGGTTCTTCTTACACGAGAGTACCAGACTTACGGCATATCAGCTGTCCACATACTGACTAAGTCTATCATGGCGATTAATGTTATATTCATTTGTGATTAACATAGAGCATCCAGAGTTGAGGTAGTCAATTGTTTCTACAAAGAATTGGTTCTTTGTAGAATCAGCACCTTATCATCGTCGTCGTCGTCGTTGTTGTTGTGGTTATTATTATTATTATTATTATTATTATTATTATTATTATTATTATTATTATTATTATTATTATTATTATCTTTATTATTATTATTATTATTATTATTATTATTATTATTATTATTATTATTATTATTATTATTATTATTATTATTATT
>NC_068996.1:37905008-37907911 GCF_001194135.2 Octopus bimaculoides | reverse complement strand
TTTTCTTCATGATCTTTGACAACTATATCTGGTCTATTTGCCTTAATTTCTCTATCTGTGTGTATTGGCATATCCCAGAGTATGGTTGCTTTCTCGTTTTCTGTGACCTTTTCTGGCGTGTGTTTATACCATCTTTTTTCTGTTGTTATTCCATAGTGTTGGCATAGCGTCCAGTGTATATAGGTCCCAGCTTTGTCGTGTCTGTGAATATATTCCTTCTTAGCCAGGACTGGGCAGCCAGAGATAATATGATTTATTCTTAGCCAGGACTGAGCGGGCTTGCTACCTGCAGCCTATTGGTACTATGCTATTTATTCTTTTCAACTAATACTTTCCCCATTATTCTGACTGTTATATTCCCTTTGATGCCTTCTGATACTGTTTCCAAGGACTCAACAATAATTGGCTCTATCTTCACCTTCTTCATTTTCCATAGCCGGTTTGTTTCGTACTTAAGAGGGTTGTATTTATCTATCTTTTCGGCTTCTTTCTTGACTATTCGTGGGTCCAGGGGCATGCAACGTCAACTATATAGCATATATGGTGCACCTTGTCCACCACCACCAGTTCCAGTCTGTTATGCTCTTGCACCTGATCTGTTTGGACTGGAAAATCGCAAAGGACTTTGCTAGTCTCCAACTCTGCCACTCTCTGTGGTTTGTGCTCATACCACGTCTTGCCTCTCTCTAACCCCCACTTTTCGCACAGTTTCCACAGTAGCACTTTCGCTACCTGATGGTGTCGTCGCAACTTGTATTGGTTTTGGGCAAGTCTGGGGCATTCGTTCGTGATATGGGCAATGGTTTCATCCACTCTATTACAGATGCAGCACGGCGGAGATACTCGCTCACTCCTAAGGTTGACTCTCCAGTTCGAGGCTAAAGCTTGGTCATGTGCTGCCAGTATAGTGCTCTCGTTCTCTTTTTTTAGGGTTCATTTCATCAGCCAATCCCAGCTATTTTTTCCAGAAATTTCTGTTGTGGCTATATGGAATTGATTATGTAGACCCTTCTTGCGTAATTCTTCTTCATGTCCTTTTTGAACTTTTTCCTTTATTTTTCTTTTTTCTCTGCTTTCAATTCTCCCTCGTTCCTAACTGTCAGTAGAAAGGTTTCCTTACCTTGATCTAGGTATCTCATTAAGCTCCTGAATTTGATGTGCACAGTCTTCCTCATTTATCAGTCCCCTTCCTCCATTTTCTCTCTTCATATATAGGCGATCAGTGTCTGCACGTGGATGATGGGGTCCACACATCGTTAGGAGCTTTCCTGACTTCCTGGCTATCTCCTTTAGCTCTTCTGTTCACTTCAGGATTCCAGCGCCATACCGAACTACTGCGACTGCGCGCGAGTTTATTGCCGAAATTATGTTTCTTGCATTCAGCTTTGAAGCCAATATTTTTCTCACTCGCCGCAGGTACTCTCTTTTTGTTTTTTCCTTCATGTTGTTGCGTTTGATTCCATCTGCCTCAAGTATTCCCAGGTAGATTTCCATACATGGTTTTGTCCCCACGCTGGAATTTCGGCGAGCTTACCTGCTTCCTCTTCGTCCCCCCACCTCTCTCTCCCTCCTCTCCCACTCGGTCTTCAGGGCTGCTGTAAGAAGTCACGATGATAGGATGGCTATTTAACGGCTCCCCTTGCCTGTCTGTATGTATCTCATAGTCCCCCTCAGTGACTGGTTCCGGATGTATCATAGTGAAAACATATGCTCCAGTGCAAGTATTGGCGAATTCGATTATGCCAAGTTATAATAATAATAATAATAATAATAATAATAATAATAATAATAATGATAATGATAATGATGATGATGATGATGATGATGATGATGATGATGATGATGATGATGATGATGATAATAATAATAATAATAATCCTTTCTGCTATAGGAACAAGGCCCGAAATTTTGTGGGGAGGGGCTAAGTTGATTACAGCAATCCCGGACCTCAACTGGTACTTGTTTTACCGACCCCGTATGGATGAAAAGTAAAGTCGACCTCGGCGGAACTTGAACTCAGAATATAACGACGGGCGAAATACAGCTAAGGATTTCGCCCGACGTGAACCAAGGATTCTTTCTTATTGCTCTAGCTTGATCACATAATCTCTGTTCCGTGAGTTAAAACAATCCTCTTTCTCTCCATTGATCATACATACGTTGTCGGTATTCCTTAATATGAACACCATTTTCGTCTACAGGTTTGCTCAGGTAGTAACACTCCATAACCACAGCATTGACTTGTTCGTTCCATCTACGCCGTGTGTGCTGGTCCCTTACTGCATAACGACAGGAAGGAGTCGGACCAATATCTCTGAACCAGCCGGGTGCAACGCTATCACCATCAAGTGCTTCAGTTTCATTACCACCGTTATTCACGATATTTTGTTTTTTCATTGTCACTCATATGAGGTAGCGATTATCAGGTTGCGCAATTACCAGTGGTTTTATTGTGATACCATCACTAGATGTATCAACAATCAGGATATGGAGTGATTCCAGCCGCTTCCTTTCATTATTATTATTATCATCACTGATATTAATATTTTCATTTTTTTACTATTTGTCATTGTTAATATTACCTCTTATCCGACATGAGTTTTGGCTAAATTATTATTATTATTATTATTATTATTATTATTATTATTATTATTATTATTATTATTATTATTGTTCAGTAGTTTTATTTTTATAACGTGCTTTCACTTCACTACCGAACGCAGCTCTGTGTGCCTTGGGTATGTGCTGTGGTTTGCTGTGATGCTCCTATGGTTACTGTATTGAAAGTGTTTTGCGTAGGATGTGTGCAGTGCCCAGTAGTGCAATTTTCTGTAGGTTACATATATTTGTAAGTCCTGGTGTTTTTGTTATGTATTTGTCTGAATATTTTTTTTATTATACCT
>NC_068996.1:37903516-37904691 GCF_001194135.2 Octopus bimaculoides | reverse complement strand
AAAGTTTTTCCATTTTTTTAAGGGAAACGTTGTCATCTGCTGGTATTGATACATCAATTAGAAAGCATTTTTTTCTTCATGATCTTTGACAACTATATCTGGTCTATTTGCCTTAATTTCTCTATCTGTGTGTATTGGAATATCCCAGAGTATGGTTGCTTTCTCGTTTTCTGTGACCTTTTCTGGCGTGTGTTTATACCATCTTTTTTCTGTTGTTATTCCATAGTGTTGGCATAGCGTCCAGTGTATATAGGTCCCAGCTCTGTCGTGTCTGTGAATATATTCCTTCTTAGCCAGGACTGGGCAGCCAGAGATAATGTGATTTATTGTTTCTTGTCCATCTCCACATATTCTACGGTTACTTGATATGTTTCTTTTCATTATGTGTTTTTGGTAATTTCTAGTGGGGAGGCTTTGGTCTTGTGCAGCAATTAAAAATCCTTCAGTCTCTGCTTTAAGTCCTGTGCTTCTCAACCATTGCTGGGATTTTTCTCTGTCTTTCTCTTTTGCTATTATTATTATTATTATTATTATAATTATTATTATTATTATCATTATTATTGCGTGGCTTTCGAGACAGATGTGAAGATGGAAGAGTGGATGGTCATATCTTACGTGGTTACCACAGTTGGAAGCCGTATCTCACGATATCCTCAAACCAGACTCATCGTCTGACTGCTTGCGAAAATGTGAATAAAAACTACAAAAAGATGCCCTAGAACCTGATTGACCCTGTTTAATAGTGTTAAACAGGGTCAATCGGGTTAGTGTTTCTATATAGTATAACAACTTAACCCAGTCTAATTAATTGTTTTCTCAGTTTGGGGTAATAATAATAAGAAAAAAAACTGAAGTTTGTTTACTGCGTCTTGTTTACTGTGTGTTGTTTATCGCATCTTGTTTACGGCATGTTGTTTACTAAATCCTGTTTATCTCATCTTGTTTACGGCAAACGACAATATGTATCATATATTTGATATTTTTAGAAAATTGTGTTTTCTTGACATCAACAATATCCAATAATTTCTTTCAAAGTTATACGAAAAAGAAAACATTCAAATGGAGAGTGAGGGAGAGGAGAGAGATGGAGAGAGAGAGAGAAGAAAAGAGAGAGAGAGAAGAAAAGAGAGAGAGAGAAGAAAAGAGAGAGAGAGAAGAAAAGAGAGAGAGAGGGA
>NC_068996.1:37900789-37902676 GCF_001194135.2 Octopus bimaculoides | reverse complement strand
CGAAATTACTGGCCTTGGGCCAAAATTCGAAACCATTATAAAGACTAGTTTACTATCTACCATACGGTAAATGTGGCTCGGTATTCTGATTGGACATTCAATTTGAGGGGTGGGAGTATCCATTCAGACGAATCTGCACGTAAATTTGCAAAAAAAAAAAACAAGAAAAAGAAAGAAAGAGAGAAAAGTCCCTACATTTGGCTAGGCTATACTGATAAAGCGCATGGCTCAATAGTTAGAACGTCGGGATCACAATCATGAGGTAGTGAGTTCGATTCCCGGACCGGGCTATGTGTTGTGTTCTTGAGCAAGACACTTTATGTCATGTTGCTCCAGTTAACTCAGATGTAGAAATGAGTTGCAACGTCGCTGGTGCCAAACTGTATCGGCCTTTATCTTTCCCTTGGATAACATCAGTGGAGAGGAGAGGGGAAGCTGGTATGCATAGGCGACTGTTGGTCTTCCATAAACAACCTTGCCCGGACTTATGTTTCGGAAGGGAACTTATTAGGTGTAGTCCCATGGTCATTCATAACCGAAGGGGGTCTTTGCCTTTGCCCTTTATACTGAGAAAGTGAAGGCGATGTAGATCACATCTTGTCGTATATGAATTGATAAACGTCTTTTTCATTAGTTTTTGTTCCAGAAGACTTTGTGAAGGATGAAGTGAGATCCTTTGAAATATGATGTGGTGGTGTGCATTGGCTTCCCACTCCATTATTTCCGTACATTGAGGACAGTAAAAAGGGAAGTTGTCGTTTGTATTTTATTATAGGTTGTTATAGTAAAATTATATTGCTTTACAGGTTTGTTAGATCAAGGATGTCAAACTCGCTTGGCTTTAATGAACCATTGAAGCATAAACTAGATCTCGCAAGCTGGATAGGGTTAATGCACACTAAAAATCCTATATATGATGTAGGTCTAAGTATATAGATAACAAATCAAGAATACGAGGTGTTAAAAAGGTTTGTGTGCAGAGATGTGTGAAAAACAAATCATCACATGCTATGTATACTATTCAATTAAGTAAAAGTTCTAAGAATGATAACGGAGATAGAAATTGTCCAAATAAATGCATTCATTTCTTGAAAAGACCAAATGCTTGATAAAAGGGTTGCATACTTTCAACTGCGAGGCCTTGTAATATTGTTCATGTCACCAGAATCCATCCGTAAATTTGTAAAAATGGAAGAGAAAAGAAAAGAAAAGAAAGCCTTTCTATTTGGATTGGCATGTTCAGACAAAATGAAAGTGAAATAAGTCACATCTTGTATATGGATTGATAACTTTCGTTTACCTTGCTTTTCATTCAAGATTCCCCAATGTGCTCTTTTTGGGGTTTCAGTTCTGAACACATGCTAGTTGTATATTTTACAGAATATTTTAAAATCAATAATTATTTTTTAAGTACTGAGGTCGATTTGTTCGACTGAAACTTGTCAAAGACGTACCCAAGTATGGCCGCAGTCTAATAACTGAAGCAAGTAAAAGACAAAAGATATAAATTCAGCCAAGAGCCTGAATACTGTCAGGCCGTTTCCCTTCTGTGAGTCTTATGTTTCACAACCCTGCGCTAGGTTTCAAATAAAGGAGAACACGAGGCTTGCATTCAATATCACCGTGTTCACGGAATGTGTCGGAAACGATGAAACAGGCACTGTTCCACTCTTTTATATCATTAGTCAGTCATCATACTTCAAGCCTGATGCAGTATTTTTTTTAGTATAATAATAAAGCGTGAAGGTTCGTACGCGTTGTATTCTTTAGTAAAACACTTCCTTTCACGCTGCTTCAGTCTACTCGGATGTTAATGGATAACATTACGACGCAGAAGACTTCCGATCAGGGGGGATTTTGGTCTGCTCGTCCAGCCAACGGGGGGGG
>NC_068996.1:37898833-37900777 GCF_001194135.2 Octopus bimaculoides | reverse complement strand
GGGGGGTATCATTCGAAAGCTAAGACGATACACAGCGCATAGTGACCAGTGATGTATTATAACATCCGATAATCTGGTCGATCACGTGATAACGTGATAATGCCTCTCCTTCATATTAAAGTGATTTCCATTCAAGTAATATTTTCCTCATAATATTATTTTGAAATTGTTTTATCAGTCCGAATATGCTTGATGCACGTTCGAACTGGGGAACAAGCAATTTATTGCGTGTTGTCACGGAGAATATATCTCACTTGCTGACAATGGTTTGTATACGCATAGATCAGCTCGTAGCGCCATCTACCTAGACTGAGATGCAAGCATTTCGGAATAACTATCTCCTCATCGATCACAGACACTAAGCAGACGACACTACGAGCTGAATTAGAAGATTACCTCTCATATTATTATAGTACAATCAGGGCTGAGCCGGAAGGCGAACCGCTTGATATTTTCTCCTTTATTTAACGTGAGGCGGTTGTTAATTTTCGCGTCAGGTATTTTTTACCGCAATTATTTCCGTAAACAATTCTTATCGTGGACATTTTCGCCGTCAACATTTTTGTTTTCAGATATCTTAGATGTGTGGGAAAAACTCTTTCATATGGTATGTGTACAATCCTGTTAAGTAAAAATCATTAGAGTGAGAACGGAGATAAAAAAAAATTGTCTAAATCAATGCTTAAGTTCTCGGGAGAACCAATGCTTGATAGAAGGCTTGTATTGTTTTAGTTGCAAAACCTTTCTATATCATTCTTGCCACCAGAATCCATTCGGAAGAGCATGTCAATAAATTTAACAAAAAAAAAAAAAAAATCCTTATTTGGCTCGATGTGTAAAGACAATATAAAAGTGAAATCGATTGCATGTAACGAAAACTACAACAGTTACCTTGTTCAACCTTAGTGTAGACCGCTTGTTGACGGTGGTTAATTAATTATTTATTTAATCGTTCATAGAATTCTTTTACATCCTTAATGTTGGGTTTATATTCTAATCTGACAAACAAGGTACTTTGATTCTTACTTATAGACCACAAACAAAAACCGACTGTATGTATGTATGTATGTATGTATGTATGTATGTATGTATGCATGCATGCCTGCCTATCTGCCTGCTTGCCTGCCTGCCTGCCTGCCTGCCAGCCTGTATGTATATACGTAAGCATATATGTATGAATGCATGTGTGTATATATATGTATGTATGCATGCATGTATGTATGTATGTATGCATGTATATGTGTATGTATGTATGTATGTATGTCACTAGGTACTAATCACAGAGACTCGAAGAGTAGCACTCGTGTTGTCTCTCTACAACAAACTCATTTTTCATTTCATCAAATTGGAAGTGCTATAGTGACGATTTCAAAGTCTTTGATCTTAGGTTCTGCTCAATCAGGACTGAATTGGAACTTAACAACTTTTCCCTACTCTCAGCCAAACATTTGCCTGGACGCAGCTTAGTCAAAGTAATTTATTCGATATTGTTAAGCAATAAACTAAAAGCTCAACAAACCCACGCTAATCTATGTCGGTTAACTGGTTTAAGTTCTACCAAGTATACGGTGATTAGCTCTCTGCTTTCTTCTGACCCATCTAAGCGTGTGAGACATAACATCTTTATATATGTCTCTCACCGATATCTCCACACGACCAAAATACGAAGTATCTTTGAGAGACGGAGTTTACAGTAATTCGACATATACCTAAACGCTAATGTCATATCTACTATTGACCATGCGATGGATGTTGTCTCTACTTCATCTCTTCATCTCAAAATATATTTCGAAAGTGATGTGGTGTTCTCCGAGTGTATGTGACACACGAATTATATGTTCGGTCGTTTCGAATTTTTGAAACTTAGAATTAACAAACAAAAAAAAATAAACGCCAAGAACATATATATATATATATATATATATATATATATATATATATATA
>NC_068996.1:37895674-37898451 GCF_001194135.2 Octopus bimaculoides | reverse complement strand
CACACACACACACACACACACACACACACACACACACACACACACACACACACACACACACGCGCGCGCACACACACACGCGCACACACACGCACACACACACACACACATCTGTCTGCCATATCCACTCACAAGGCTTTGGTCAGCCCGAGGCTACAGCGGAAAACACTTGTCAAAAGTGCACGCAGTGGGACTGAACTCGGAACCATGTGGTTAGGAAGCAAGCTCCTTACCACAGAGCCACGCCTATATATAATATACAGTAATCCCTCGATTATCGCGGGTGTTACGTTCCAAAACCCCACGTGATAGATGGAAATCAGCAAAGTAGGAACACAATTGTACTGTATGTAGTTTTAAAAATAATTTTTATAATTTGTATATATTTATTTTATTATATAGATGTTTTCGATCTATTTTGGATTGTTTGCCATCAAATTTGATTGCAAAGAATTGAAATTTGATTGCAAAGAATTAAAATTTGATGGCAAAGAATTGAAATTTGATTGCAAAAAATTAAAATTTGATGGCAAAGAATTGAAATTTGATTGCAATGAATTCAAATTTGATGGCAAAATATCCAAACTAGATCGAAAACATCTATAAATGCAGAACAACACCACGGAGGAATCGATGGAAGCTTAAATAATAAACCGCGATAGGTGAACCGCGATATGGCGAGAGATTACTGTATATTTAAGATAATATACCCCACTCACGCATACATATTCCCTGTTCTAAATTCCACTGAAAGCACTTTCTTTCCACCTTCCTTTTCTCCCCTCCTTTCCTCCCCACCTCTCTCTCTCACTCTCACTCTCACTCTCACTCACTCTATCTCTTTCGCTCTCTTTCTATGCAATAAAAGCAGAAGAACGTAGAAATTTAAGTGCATGTACAGACGTATATGTACTTGTTAGTGTTTCTATAAAACAACCCCTGAATATATCGGCATCATCGTTACAGGATTAGATTAAAATACCTGAATGTGAAATGGTAAACCTTGCCAGGTGTATATACTTGGTTCCGTGCATGCAGCTGGTGTATGTTTGGCGTGTGGGACGGGAATATTGTATGGAGTGTATAACATGCCGCCGCTGCTGCTGTTGTTGTTGCTGTTGCTGTACCAATTCTGCTCCACCTCAGAATTGGTACAGAAGATCAGCAATCAAAGACCAGGCATTTTTTTTTGTTTTTCTTTCCTGGAACAGTGTACCGAGGACTACATTATATAATAGGTCGTTTATATAAGAGAGTCGAATCTGGATGCGAGGGAGATTTGGGTGCTATTTCCAGCAAGTCGAACCACCATGTTAGAGGCTCTGCTCGTTGGTCCTTAAAATGTATGTTTATGCCAGTACTCGCGTGTGTGTATGTATGTGTGTATGCATATGTATATGATTATGTGTGTGTGTGTGTGTGTGTGTGTGTGTGTGTCTGTGTGTGTGAGAGCATGTGTGTGTGTGTGTGTGCATGTCTGTATGTGTGTGTCACTGTTTTGCTTTCCATTCGTCAACACAAACGAATATAACAGTAAGCGCTATCGTAGCTAGAGTGTGACGGAGGGGCGTTGCGCCCCGGGCGGCACTTCTATAGGGGTGGAACCACTTTTGTGTCTGCTGTAGATAATATGTACTTTTCGTGGGGGCCCCGAGGCGACAAACTAACGGGCCGCCCCGGACGCGAAATTTTTTTTCCACGAGAGTTCCGGACCCCAGTAATGAACTCATTTACATACACCCAATCAGAACTCACCCTGACCTTGTTGTCAAGTTAACAAACACAGTCTGCCAAGTAACCTCAAGACTAAGGATGGTGTTGTAAGTCGACCGATCACCAAGTTATGCTTGGTTTTAGAAGAGAACAAGTTATTAGATAGATTTGCATCTATACCTATTATCGGATTTTGTTAGGGTCCTATATGGTAAAGACGTGGATGGGAAAGATGTGGGTAGAGGGTGATGTGCTAGCAACCCTCTCCCCTTACTGTTTTACAAAGTAAACAACAACACAAATAACTACGCAGAGGCAGCCATGTTTGACACAAGAACAAGAATAACAAGCGTTCTTAAAAGCGAAAAGAAGCATGGTCATTCCTTAACCAAGTGACCTTATCTGATCACCCATCACTTGTTCTGCGCTCATAAATTAGTTTGATAGTTTGAGCTCTGATTGGCTGTAAGCAAATGAGTTCATAACGGCGGTCCGGAACTCTCGCGGGAAAAATAATTTCGCGCCCCGGCGGCACACACTCTGGCTACGCTAGTGATAGTAAGCCGAGTCAACGAGTTTTTGCAACATAAATTACTCAGCGGAGTGCTAGGTAATTGATGTTAATCCACTCAAACGGCAAAAGTGAGTAATACCAGTAATTCACAGAGTCAGTCTTGTCACATTCGGTGTATCAGGCTGAATCAACCTGAGAACTACAGCACGTTAAAGGTACGCGTGTCTGTGGAGTACTCAGCCACTTGCATGTTAATTTCACGAGCAGGCTGTTACATTGATCGAATCAACTGGAACCCTCGCCGTCGTAGTCGACGGAGTGCTAGTAAGTAAGTTACCCAGCAGCACTTCCCAAAAAGAGGAGTATCAACGAGCATCGACGAGGATCAACGAGTATCACTCATCTCATGAAACCTTTCAAAACACGAGTATCACAATGCGAGGTATCAACTTGATCGCTCCAAAAGTAGAAGTGTCGATATCGTCCCTCGGTCTGGGTTCACTCTCAGGATTCGATCGCTCAAAGTAAGACAAATTCAAATGATTTTATT
>NC_068996.1:37894485-37894968 GCF_001194135.2 Octopus bimaculoides | reverse complement strand
ATATATATGTTTATGTGTGTATATATATTATATATATATCGTGAAGTATATCTGCTACCTAAATGTGGCTGACCCATAGCGGACGATGCTACTGTTGTTTATAGTCCAGGAAGACATCCCCTCCAGCTGGCTAACGACATGTTGTCTGTGTCCGTCCAATCAGTACTTGCGAAGTGAAATCATCGTTCCCATCTCTAGCCTTACGTGATACATAGGGACCTGGGTTTCTGGGTAGTAACCTGTCATCAGCGTGTGACGATCAACAGCTAGGAACGAGAACTAATTCCAAACGCAAAATACTATATGGTTTTTCCAGTGACAAACGATCGCTGATCTCGAAAAAGGAGAAACAAGCAATAATAAATCATGAAAGTGGGAAATTTAGGTGGCAAATATACTTCACGATGTCGTGCTGTTACTGTTTACATCTCGCTCAGAGATTTATTATTGATATATATATATATATATATATATATATATATA
>NC_068996.1:37892148-37894186 GCF_001194135.2 Octopus bimaculoides | reverse complement strand
TATATAGACACACACACATACACACACACCATTCTTAGTACAAGATTTATCATTCGTCAGTATAAGTGATTTGGATTTGTAATCGTTCTGGGAATGGTATTTCGTGATGACAGCACGCATGCGTCCTCTTTAGACGCTTGTATTTATGAAGCATGAAGTTCCGTTCCAATGAATCTAGTTGTGACGAGGGAAGGGGGCGGGATGAATAAAGAAAAGAAAAAAATGAAATCAATTTACACGACAAATCTAACTCTGCAATCAGCCAATGAGATCGAATTCTCAACACTCGAAAATTATACAAGGCATCTGGAATAGAATAACCAATCATAAAAAAAAAAGGAGAAAAGGAAAAATGATTGAACTTGATGGTTAGTTGGTTCTTAAGAAATGGTGAAATGAGTTCTTAGTTTATTGCAATGAGAAATTCTTTATCATTTTTTCTTTTTTTTCCCTTCTGTTCCTTTTCTTTTTTTCGTTAAGTGTGCTGAATTATGCCGGATATCAGAAATGTTAGGAACAGAAGAGAAATTATTGGATATTCACATTAAGCTCCTTTAATATTGTTGTTGTATCTTGGGAGGGTCATGATGCCAACAATAAACACACGCATTGACCCTACTCAAGATACAGCAACAACAACAACAACAACAACAACAAATAATAATAATAATAATAATAATAATAATAATAATAATAATAATAATAATAATAGTCTGTTTCAATATGCGATTTCACATCAAGAAGCTGCAAACCAAATATGAAAGCAAAATATTCCTCTAATTTCTTCACTCACATGTGAATTGGCAAGCCTTGCAAAATAATAAATAAATAAATAAATAAATAAATAGTAATAATAATAATAATAATAATAATAATAATAATTGAAAGGTAGAAAACAAAATAAATTATGTACGAACCATAAACTCGAATGAAATTAGTCAATTATTCATTCACATCTCCCTTACACACAAGCACTCATACATAAGCACGCTTATACATATACATATACACACATATACACACATATACACACACATTAAACTGTTCATACGCACGAATACACATGCTCACGCATACATATGCACACACACATTAAACTATTCAGTCACCCATACAAATCCATACACATACGCTTGTATGCACACGCTCATACAAACCCAAACACATACACATATACACACGCTCACACACAAACATTTATACACTTACATACACAAACCCTATATTATTCATACACATGTTATACACACATTTAACTATTTATATACTCCATACAAACACATACACACACATTCATACACACATGCACTCATACACGCACCTCCACACACATATTCACGCACATACTCACTTATACACACACATGAAATTAATCAAGGCATACGATGTGTGTATGATTTTGTCTTGAACGATAGCCAAGCTATGGTTGTTGTTGTATAGCCATTTATCAGACAAGACAATGACAACGTATAACCAGAGGTGTTCCAACCGTGACTACCCCGTCTTTCTCAGATATAATATACCAGTGACTCCATTATCTAGTGCGTTCTTCTCTGTTAATGTCATGGTATGGTTTTAAAAGAGATTTAGCTGCCATTTTTTGCTGGTATAGTGACTATGTAGGAGCTCTTACATCGTAGGTTGTCATAAATGTTGAGACACCAGGACTTGCTTTCAAGAGAGAGAGAGAGAGAGAGAGAGAGAGAGAGAGAGAGTTATTTTCGTCCCTGTTCGATAAAATAAATATTCTATTATTTTAGTTGCTAACGATTAGTCATCTTGTTGCTTCTTTTAAAGTTTAGTCCTATGAACAAATGGGATTCATTCTTGTACACTAGAAATCTGTTTGTATTCTTCGATGACTGCAAAAAGCCTTTGAGAAGGATGGCCACTAAAGATTTCGGTGGAAAGTGACCACTGAATCCTTTCTGGAAGATTGCCGCAATAGCTCTTGTGCTAGAAATAAACGTAAGACTCACAAAGAACAAAGCCTTTATTCAATACACTCGGGTTCTTTATTAATTTTTGTAAAAATATC
>NC_068996.1:37887474-37891637 GCF_001194135.2 Octopus bimaculoides | reverse complement strand
ATATATATATATATATATACATATATATAAAATGAATAGAAATTGCTTTCCCACTTTCATAATTAGATGTTTATAAATCATTAGGTGTCTACAAATCCCATTTCATTCTAAAATATAATTACTTTTTATGTAAATGGAGAATTGTTGATTAAATGTTTGTGCTAGTTGAGAATAGAGTTTGTCCTCTAAGGAACCCGTTACGAGTGTTGCGTAAGTATGGTCTACTTTTGTATCCATCACTGTTCCTTTTACTTGCAAACATAAGTCATTGTTAAAGAAGTAATTGTTTCCAAGTATTGATTTAAATACTTCTCAAATAAAATGTTTGGGAATCTTTCCTTATCAAATAGAAATTTATGCCTTCAGTTCCTAGACATGCGAAATATTGGTGTATAAACTAGTCGCATCAAAACTAATGAGAATTGTCTCCAGATGTGCACTCTCACATGTGAATTTTGAAAGTCCATATCACCTCGGACAAAGTTTGGCATCATTTTGTATAAAGGTTTGTCTCTGTTTCAGAGAAGTTTGAATCCTGTTTTGCTTTTGACTATAGATTCATCCGTATATCCAGTATTTAATGAGAATTTCTTTATTCGAAGTTTCCAGCAAAATTCTGAGTCTTTTACAAGCTCAACTTATTTTGTTTTTAACTTGTGACTCCTGCAGCCATGCTGGGGCACCACCTTGTGTATTTGATGTTGGTTCTGCAATGATTGGATGTAATTTCAACTCTGTAGCTTTTGGAATTTCGACATATATTGGGTGGGGTGGGGGTCCGTTTTACGTTATCTAAAATTTCTTTCGATTAATAGAGTCTAGGTAGTCCATAAAAGTTACTGGTCTTTACTGCGAAGTTAGTTAAATAATTGACCTCATCCTCTGTTAGGCTATTTCGATGTTTTGAAACGAGTATGCTTACTTTTATTTTGTATAAAGGAGTCACTAGTCATAAACAAAATAAGTTTACTTTTGTACTTGTTTCAGTCATTAAACTGCGGCCATGCTGGGGCACCACCTTGACTACCATTTAGGAAGAATTCTTTTGATCGTAGTTTTTGACAAAATTGTATGCATATACATATAAATACATACATATATACATACATACATACATACATACATACATACATACATATGTAACACACTACCTAAATACCAATCTTGAGAAATTAGGCTTCTCAAAACCAGAAAGGAGAAATCTGATTCCAAGACTACAGATCCAATCCATTACTGGAACAGTAAAAATCTATAAAACTTTTCAGAAGTTTATCATTTAAATATATACGAGCACGTCTAGATATGCAACTATATGCATGACAATACATACGTATCCATACATACACATATACAAAAATACCCTGTTGTTGATGTTGAAATTTCACTGAAGAAGCCTTGGATCTTGGTTAGAAACCGGTTCTTTCTCTATTGGCAAGAAATCTTGAAATAAAACTGAATAATGACATACATACACATATGTTACGTAGTATACACTCACTAAGAAATGTGTTATAAAAATAAATAGAATAGAAATGAAACTAAAAATAATTAGTAATGAAGTGCGCGATAACATGTATGTAAGCTGTAGTTTGGTGTGAGTTCTATTGGGAATTTAAGTGAAACTGAGATAATAGAATGATTAATTTAGAAAAGTTAAGAAATACTAAAATTTACTAGGTTTATTAATTACAAGGAGAAGTAGATTTATGTAAGCCATATGGTTTATTAAAAAAATCATAAGTGTTTATGGTTCAAAGAAAATGAGAGAACGTGACGCTATATTATATTGATAGGTTATGGTGGATAGTTAACGAAATTGTTAACGCGCCGAGCAAAATACTTAACGGGCTCTCGTCTGTCTTTATGTCCTGAGTTCAAATACCGCCAAGGTCGACTTTGTCTTTCATCCTCC
Source organism: Octopus bimaculoides (assembly GCF_001194135.2). NCBI lineage: Eukaryota > Metazoa > Mollusca > Cephalopoda > Octopoda > Octopodidae > Octopus > Octopus bimaculoides. Next base: position 37,889,725 of record NC_068996.1, on the reverse strand, counting down.
CGGGATTGATAAAATAAGTTCCCGTCGGGCATTGAGGTCAATGTAATCGACTTATCCCCTGCTCCGAAATTGATGGCCCTGTGCTAAAATTTGAAACCAATATTAAAGCGGCGAACTGGCAGAACCGTTAGCATGTCGGGCAGAAGTGGCTTAGCAGCATTTCTGTCAGGTCTTCACTTTCTTTGTTCAAATTCCGCCAAAATCGATTTTGCCTTTCATCATTTCGGGATCTATATTACAAGTACCAGTCTGGTAGTGTGAGCTCAAAATAATCGACTTACCCTCGACTGATCCTCGAAATTGTTGGCATTGTGCCAAAATTTGAAACCAATTTTGTATTAGCATGTTTATATGGAATATTTAATTAAAATTTGTTTAAAATACATTTCATTAAAGATTATCTGGGAAATATATTGACTCAGGCAAGGAAGAAAAGAAAAACATGTGGAATTTTATCGAGGAATTAACCATGTTTTAAAAAATGACCACAAATAGTTAAACTGCGGCGCTAAATAATGAATAAAAAAAAAAGAAGGAAGAATTAAAAAGCTTACCAACATTTTCTAATCTGCTTCATTATCTTTAATATTAGCAATGAAATATTTAGCAGTGAAGGGAAATAAAGTCTGATTTATAATTAATATTAAGATTATTAAAGCTGTTATAATTAAAGTTATTAATGTTTATTAGTAAATATATTTATTACTAGTTATTAATTAATTTATTATTAGTGTTGTTGTTGTTGTTGGTCGTCTATCGACACATCACTCCCGTAAATTTGTTGTTATTCATATTGTTACAGATTATTATACATTTGTTATTGTTACATAAGTAAACTAACTAGGACCTTGAGGAACTGGTTAGTTCTTCATATGTAGCCCTTAGCGGTTATTTCGGTGTTTGTTTAGGCTAAGATATGTTTCTTTATTAGCCACACAGGGCTCAACACAGAGGGGACAAGGTACAAAGAAGAGCTTTTCTTTTTGGTAATGGGAAGGAGAGAGAGAAGAAAAAAAAGAAAAAGGGGTGGTAGATTTTCGATCAAAAGGGATCGTAAAGAGAGAGAGGGGAAAAAAAGGGCGATCAAATAGAGATCGTGTATCGCAGCAATGTTCTGGTGTAAAAGGGGGGAACAGTTTAGGTTTATCCATGGAAAGAAAAGCCTACGGAAAAGACCACGGTAACCTTGGCCAATATTGTCATTGTCATTGAAAAAACACATTACAGTAAGTGACTCTCTTTTTACCTTTTTTATCTTGTTTACAGATAAGGTGGCTCCGTCATTAATACGTGCCATCCTTAGCCCTCATTTTTTGCTGAAAGAAAAAAAAAAGAGATGACGAACGAGAATTGTTCGTCCGCCGGAAAGAACAGCCGGTCATCCGGAAAAGAGAACAGCCAAGTCGTAAAAGACAATCACAGCTTTAGCAGCAGCAGCAGTAGTAGCAACAACATCAGAAACAGCAGCAACAATATCAACAATAGCACAAGTGAAGTGTATGAAAGAAGCTTTTGGTGGCTTTCAACACCACCTTCATCATCGCAGGGACAAAAAAGAAATTAATGGCAACGAAAAGCAAAAAAAAAAAAAACACCAGTGAAAACAGTGCCACCTCTATCACCAGTGCCAGTAGCAACAGAAAACCAATCACCATTACCAACAACATCATTAACAAAAAAGACAACAAAGAAAACGAATTAAGCATATCCTCTCTTATGGATTTTATGCAAGCGACTCTAGAAATAAGCGGAGATATTTTTTATAAACGAAAGTGAATTCAAAACTGCTAAATGTATGCTGGAGAAATGAGGAGAAAATGTGGTACTAAATATTCCTAGAACAGTGTTGCAAGAAATTAATTTACGGACAGTTCTATATAAGACGACTGGAACCAAAAGTAGAAGAGTAAACGAGGTAATACAGCAGCAAATTGAAAAAATCCCTTGAAGAACAATTTGGAAGAACAAAACATACAAGCCAGTGGGTTATGGGGGGGGGGGATATTGGATTGTCGAAGTGAGATTCGCCTCAGAGGAGGACCCCCCCACACCAATGCCGTCAACAACAACATCATCCCCCATCATTACCAGCATCACCACTATTATCACAGACCCCACCATCACAAGCACAATTCAATCCACACACACACAACTTTTAGATGGCACATCTTAAACATTTTGAACTGCACAACAGTAAACACGAACAATAAAGAACTAATGGGTCACATATACAACCATACAGATATCACAC
>NC_068996.1:37881850-37886828 GCF_001194135.2 Octopus bimaculoides | reverse complement strand
ATTATTATTATTATTATTATTATTATTATTATTATTATTATTATAAGTAGTAGTAGTAGTAGTAGTAGTAGTAGTAGTAGTAGCAGCAGCAGCAGCAGCAGCAGCAAAAGTAGCAACAGCAGCAGCAGCAGCAGCAACAGCAGCAACATCAACAGCAGCAGCAGCAGCAGCAGTAGTAAGCTTAGCGGCCTTTCGTCCGTCTTTACGTTCTGAGTTGAAATTCCGCCGAGGTCGACTTCGCCTTTCATCCTTTCGGGGACGATAAATTAAATATCAGTCGTGCAGTGGATGGGTCGATCATATCAACTAAGCCCTTGCCCCCAAAATGTGTGGCCTTGTGCCTATAGTAGGAAGGATTATTAATGTATAGTGTACAAAGCCGTAGTTGCTAATTAATATACTCAGCAAACAGTATTAAGTAAATTTCATTTAAAGAAAAAATCATAGTAATAATCATTACACTAGACAAAAATAATAATAAAAAAAAAAGATCTATTGTCTGTTACCCAGAGAAATGGTGCTGTACCAAACTAAATCGAGTATGCTGATTCCGAATCTGAACTCAGAACTGCTATAGCACGTCAGGATTTTGAGTTATGCGCATAATTATATATTTAAATATATTAGAATCAGGAAGAGTTAAGTTCAAGGTAAATAATAATTATTATTATAGTATATTAGTACTGTATGTAGTAAATTTATGTTCAAGGTAAATAATATAACATAATGGTACATAGTATATTTATTTTAAAGGAATACTCACTTTATTTTTGATATGCTCAGTTCAGAAACGTTTGACACATTTGCTTTTTGGGTTATGCATCGTGTTGGTCTTCTGTTGTAGGAACCAGCAGTAGTCGCCCATCATGCGTAGATTGAACCGGCCTTGATACCGCGTTTCCATCTCAGATATGTCCTGGTGGAACCTCTCATCATGCTCATCACTAAGGGCACCAAGATTCGTTGGAAAAATTCGAGATGAGAATGCAAGAAGTGCATTTTAAGGGACATTCGGCATCCCATTCTTTCACACGCTGTTAACATGTTGTTTATTAAATCAGCATAGTTTTCAACTCTATGATTTCCAAGAAAGTTCTATACAACTAACACGAATAAATCTCATGCCGTCAGCTCAACTGGATTCAGTTTACCTCTGAATTTACTATCAGATATCAATTCTCTGATCTCAGGTCCAATGAAAATGCCTGCTTTCAGTTTTGCGTCACTTTTCTCTGCACCAAATTTTACTTCTAGGTACTGGAAGCCACAACCATCGTGTGTCATAGTTTTTCATGAGGCCAAGTTGGATGTGAAGGGGTGGAAGGAAGATCTTTTACGCGTCTACCAGTAGCATATACTGCACATTGTACCGATGAACTATGCGCTCATCTCTTTTAGGCCACTCTTTACAATGTAATGGTTGCTGTCATCATGGCTATTCCAAACACACAAGAAGCATATATTTCTGGTATATCCCAGCTGCAGTCCTAGGAAATCACCTTTAAATCACCACAAATATTCCACTTATGAACTGAATAATTAACTTCTTTCAGAATGAGTTCCATCGACTCACAAGTTTCTTCCATACTGACATGACCCGCAGGAATAGAAGGTTTTTCATTACCATTATGTAACAACACAGCTTTGAGGCTAACCTTACTCGAGTCTATAAATAATCTCCATTCGTTAGCCACATGCACGTGTCCTAGTTTTTGCATGAGTACATTAAGGTCAGTACTAAAACAAGCTTTATTTTCTTGCTTGAAAAAGACAGATAAACCTTTATGGCGAGAACACCTTACACAAATAAAAAATTAACTCAAATTTCAGCACTACCCAACGGCAAGAGTTAACTGAATTACGAAATGATGAGGAATTAACAATTAAAGAAGCCGATAAAGGGAGTGCGGTAGTAGTGATGGACACGGACTACTACAAAAACCTAGTAGTATCCATGCTGGATAATGAAGACTACTACGAAAAGATCGAAGACTACAATCCTCAAAGAATAATGAAAAATCTCTCGACATTAGTTCAACTACACGAAAAAGGCCTGACGAAAAAAGAAATAGACTACATAACTAATTTTAAATGTAAACCCAGCCTTTGTTATGGCTTACCGAAAATTCATAAAATTCATGAAGCAATTAAAAAAATCACGGAAGTCATGCATACATATACCAACACGAGGAGACCTTAAACTAAGACTCATTATAGGTTCATTATAGCCGGTCCACCCTGTGAAACGCACCGACTGAGTTACTTAATTGACACCCTCTTGAAACTACTTCTAAAATACGTTAAAAGCTACATTAGAGATGATTTGGACATGTTAAACCACCTCCCAAAAAGAATAAAGGAAAAAACACTTATGGTCTCTTTTGCTGTTGTAAACCTGTAAACTAATACCTCCCCATAATTATGGATGAGAAGCAACTCAGTTCTGTCTGGAAAAATATTCAGAAGAAAAACCAGAACGTATTAGCAAAGAGTTCATAATTTAATCATAAAAATTTATTCTCCAGCAAAATCACTTCATTTTTGATACCACTGTATACTGATAAAAATTTGGAGTTTCGATGGGAACCAACACAGCCTCCGTTCTTGCAAACCTAGCAATGGGCTATTTGGAACTAATAGTATATCCACTTTCCCAGTACATAAAGGAAGATTGGAAAAGATACTTGGATGACAGTTTCATTCTATGGAATGAGAACATGGAGAAACTTTCGGAATTCAAATGACTTCTCAATTGGATAAATACAAATATACAATTCGGAATGGAACACAACAAAAAGGAAATCCCTTTTCTAGATACACTAATAAAAAAAGTAATGGAACATAACAAAAAGCAACTCACTTTTGTAGATATACTAATCAACAAAGTTAATTAAAAATAAAATAGAAACCAACATATTTTACAAAACTACGAACTCAAAACAATACTTATTATTTAGCTCATGCCATCCGAGACATATTAAAATAAATATCCCATTCAATCTAGCGAGAAGAATCTGCCCTTTAGTGTCGGAAAGTGACACCAGAGAACTCAGACTACAAGAACTTAAAAACATATTCGTCGACAGACACTACCCAACTTCGCTTATAGACGATGGGGCAAACATGCTAAAAGAATTAATATACAACCACTAAGAGAGGTCAAACAAAAGAAAAACACACCCACTCTAAATATATTACTAACCCTAACCACATAAAACCCTAGAAACAACGAAGAATATAACACTACTATCCAAAACCTCCCAGTACTATATAAGGATCCTTTGCTGAATGAAATTCTACACACCCATAAAATTATTAAGAGTAACAAACAGCCCAAACCACTAAAGCGGATACTCACAAATGCAAAACTATACTAAAAAATAACGGAAACAAGAGTTTAAAAAAGTGGACGACCGAACTGTAGAACATGTCCCAACCTAATGAAAGGCTCAGAATTCCTTTTTAAACAAGGACAAAAATTTAAAATTAAAACTGACTTCACTTGCACCTCTGAAAATCTCATCTACGTCATATGTTCCGGCTGCAGTGGGAACTATATAGGTTCAACAGGAATGTCCCTAAGACGTACATCTACACTACACAGACAACAAACTACCACTCCAATGCTGTTAAATACCACTCAGTGGTCACATAGACAGATGTGCTAAAGAACGTCAACCACAATTCACAATATTCCCACTATGCCAATGCACGGAAAGGACCTCAACTCAACAACGACTAATAAAGAGGCTATATTAATTGAAAAATACGAACCAGAATTTAACATAAATATATAATGAACTTCACAAATAAAACACCAACCGGAAAAAAGGTAAAAAAAGGATTTACCTCCCTTTAGCTAAGAAATATTATATCCACTGATTACCCCTTTAGCTAAAAAATATTATATTCACTAATCATCCCCCTTTTCTCTCTTCCTTTCTCTAATTCTTTTTTCTCCCCTTCTCCCCCTTTCGTTTTTTCTCTCTCTCATACTTTCTCTAATTCTTTTTTCTCCCCTTCACCGTTTTCTATCTATCTGTCTCTCTCTGTCTGTCTGTCTGTCTGTCTGTCTGTCTCTCTCTCTCTCTCTCTCTCTCTTCCTCCTTTACTCTTTCTCATTGCTCACACGTGACCATCGTTCATCTTTCATTTCCTCACGTGATCATCTTTCTTTTCCTTCAGTCTGTCGCGCAGTCCAGACGCATTCTTATCTGTCTCCCCTCCTATCTTTTCTTTTATCAAAAATTCTTCTCCCAGCATTCGCTACCTTACCTCGTCTGGTCTAACGGCCCGCTCTGTTTGTTTTCGTTTCGTTTCGTTTGTCGTATGTCTTGTTTTTGTTACCAACTTTGACCCTCTGCAAATCCCAAATTTTATTTTGGTTCCCGGGAGCAACTGTTTCTCGAAGACATATATCGTCGTGAATTGTTCGAAATGTGGAGTAGATAATCAGTTGGTGAACGGTTGTTCTTTATGTTACTTGTCTTGTTTTCAATTTGTTCCTCTCGGTCGCATACCCAGGTTTGCCTTCGTATTTCATGTTTTCGTATTTCGTGTTGTTTACGTTTTGTGACGTCTTGCACCCATATATGCATATACATATATACATATAAACGTAAGTATGTACATATATTTATGTATATATGCATATATATATGTGTGTGCCCTTAGCACCTCCATCCACTACAAACACACAGACTCACACTCCTATCTCAACTTCTCCTCCTCCCACCCTAAACACACAAAACTTTCCATCCCCTATTCCCAATTCCTCCGTCTACGCAGACTTTGTAGTGACAGCCATGACTTTGAGACTCAGTCTCAACTCATGGCTCGCCACTTTAGCCTGCGTGGATATCCACCCACCACCATCCACACCGCCTTTGCCAGAGCACGTTCTGTGGACCGTGCATCTGCTCTCTCCCCCCGTACCCGCCCTGCCGTTTCCCGCCTCCCTTTTCTCCTCACCTACCAT
>NC_068996.1:37877451-37880094 GCF_001194135.2 Octopus bimaculoides | reverse complement strand
TATATATATTAGAAATATAATATTTCTAAATCTCTCAGAGAGATTTAAGCAGTAGTGGAGCGACAAAGTTGTAGTATATTGTCAACTTAATGTGACAATCCCAATAAGGGAATACACTACTGCTGTTTAGCCCTAGGAAGCTGGACCGCTTCCTGTCGGCCTTGACACAATTACTGTGTCCTTAAGTTTGTGAAGGGGAGACAAGCTCCCCCACCCAGCCTAGCCAGCATTCAGGGACATGTTTCTGAGTCTTTGCTCGTCATCAGCCTGAAGTATATATGTAGATAGATAGATAGATATATACCTTTACTTGTATCAGACTTCGGCCATGCTGGGGCACCACCTTCAAGTATTTTTAGTCGAATGAATCGGCCCCAGTATTTTTTTAAAAGCCTTGCAGTTATTCTACAAACTAATTTACGGAGACGTAAACACACCAACACCGGTTTTCAAACGGTGGTGGGCGAAAAACACAGAGATGAAGGCACACACACGCGTGAACATATATACACACACATTTACATATACATACACGACTGGCTTCTTTTAGCTTTCGTCTATCAAATCCACTCACAATGTTTATTTGGCCGAGGCTATATTAAGAGACACCTGCCAAAAATTCCACATAGTGGGATTGAATCTGGGACCCTGAAACTGGGAAGCAAGTTTCGTACCATACAGCTACTAGTTAACTGTTTTGTTAGTTAGTACTCCATCCAGTGAGGGATAGGTATCTTTTAATATACACAGTATAAAGATACGAGCTACTAATAGTTTCTTGCTTTGGCGACACGTATCTAGGCTGGTTTTTATAACACGCTTTGTATCTCGAAAGATCACGAGAAAAAACGAAAAGGTTGATGCAAAAAGTGGTTGGGTGAAAAATTGGAAAAGAAAGAAAACTGGAGTTACCTCCCCTTGGGCGATAAAAGTCATAATTAAAATAGTTGAAGAATAGATAAGCAGTGTGGGGCCCAAAGTCTGCGAGACAGCTGCTCAATCCTGAGAGAGTGGTGTTCTCCAGTTCGCCAAAAGAAAAGAAAAAAAACTCCGTATTCTTGCACTTGGTAAAAATTTTGGATCTGGACTTAAGGAGTGCAACGGAATCCTTTGATCGAAAAAGAATGTGCTGTCTTTCAGCAAAGCATAAGTTGCATTTGTTAGATCCATTTACATATGACAAGGATCTCCCTACGATTCTCCATTTGAATATGTCGACCACGACATAACCAAACAATAAAAAAAATATCATTATCACTGTCGTCGTCGTCGTCGTCGTCATCATCATCATCATTCTCATCCTCATCAACGTCATCATCGTCGTCGTATGATCATTGTCAACACACCATCAACTTTTCTTCCTCCTTCCTTTCCTCCTCCTCCTCCTCCTCCTCATCATCATCATCGACGTAATGGTCGTCGTAGTCGTCATCATCATCATTTTCACCATCGTCACCACTGTCGTCGTTTTCGTCATCATCATCACCATCATCACCACCACCACCGACACCATCATTACTGTCGTCGTCGTCGTCGTCGTCATCATCATCATCATCATCATCATCATCATCATCTGATCATCATCATCATCATCATCACCATCATCGTAATCGTTGATGCCATTTTTGTCGTCGTCGTGGTTTTCATCGTTATCACCGCTATCGTCAACAACAATAATCACCACAGCAACAACAATAACAACAATAACAACAGCAACAACAATATCAATGATAACAACCAGGAAGAAACTTCTCCGTGGTCGCATGAACTGCTAGAAATCGCAGCCAAATCTCTCTCATATCTCACCCTACAGACTTAAATATGATAGCAGGATAACATTGGGAACTATTATCCTGGATACAGTATGCTTCGAGCAAAAATTGCCTGTCAAGGACTGGAATACGTTTTGATGGAAGGTCTGCTTCCTCCATAAGAGATGTCTCAGGGTTAAACAAGAACCAGAAACCAGGATTTCCTCGTCATTCAGCCAATGTAAACAATTAACTTCCTTTCATCCTATTTGAAAAATGTCACTTTTTCAAATACTTGCATGACCTGTGATTCTATAAAAATAAATAACCACGGCAGGCGTACATATGGTAATACAATTATGTATGTGTGCGCGTAAGTGTGTGTGTGTGTGTGTATGTATGCGTTTTTGAGTGTATGCGTGTGTGCGCTATGTATGCATATATATATGTGTGTGTGTGCTATGTATGTATATATGTGTGTGTGTGTGTGTGTGCGGGTGCGTGTGTGCGCGTATGCGTGTGTGTTGTGCATGTGTGCACGTATGTACATATGTATATATATATATGTATGTGTGTGTGTGTGTGTATATGTATGTATGTATGTATGTATGTATGTATGTATGTATGCATGCATGTATGTATATATGTACAATTCAGACACGCGCACATAGAAGTGTGTGTAGATAGCTGGCTAGCTAGCTAGATAGATAGGTAGATAGATAGATAGATAGATAGATAGATAGATAGATAGATAGATAGATAGATAGATAGAAAGAAAGAAAGATAGATAGATAGATAGATAGATAGATAGATAGATAGATAGATAGATAAATAGATAGATAGACAGACAGACCGATAGATAGATAGATAGATAGATAGAGAGAGAGAGAGA
>NC_068996.1:37875578-37877330 GCF_001194135.2 Octopus bimaculoides | reverse complement strand
TGAATACAGGTTCGAAATCAGCTACTTTGAGGACCGCCGCCAGGTATAGATGGTCGAATCTATCGAAAGCTTTAGACTGATCAAAATTGATCAGGGCCCCACACGTGCCAGGTTCTTTAACCACTTTCTCAATGATATGTCGTATGAGGTGGAGGTTGTCGTGCATTGATCTTTTCGGCATGGCGCAGGTCTGTGCTTCCCCTACCAGATCCCCGACAACAAGCGCCAACCTCGTAGCTAACATCTTGGCCAAAAGTTTGAACACTGTATTCAGCAGAGTTATGGGCCTAAGGTTGTCAACACATTCCTCCTTGTTCTGGTCTTTTCTCAGCAACGTCACCATTCCACTGCTCACAAAACTGGGAATTCTCCCATTCTCTTGCCAATTGCAGTAATCATTTCCTAAGACGTCGCCGAACAAGTCTGACATGTAAGCGTAAAGCTCGTAGAGCAGACCAGCCAAACCAGGCGATTTACCCCTCGTGCAACTAGCCAATGCTTCTCGTATTTCAAAGGCTACCGTTGAGGTAGGATGTGAAATCCGTCCTGCGACCCGGCTCACTGCTTCTCCCGAACAGTTGAGCAAAGCGCTGCTGAAAGGCCGTACATATGTCTCAGATCAGTTATCATTTGTCCGTCGTGGTCCGGCAAGGATCGGTTCGAGGATTTATTGCCGCGCTGTGCCTCAGTCACTCGGGCCCATTCAACGGCTTTCGTCCCTTCGTGTCTAAGTGCTCATGCCTTAGCTCTGACAACGCAACCTTCGTGTTTCGCGTTGAAGAATTGGTCGAGTGCCAGTTTCGCTGCGAGCACGTCGGTCGCGATGCCTTTCCTAAAAGCCTCATCAAACTTTTTGACTAGTTCTGCCCCTACTCTGTTTCTTTCTACTGATAGTCCTCTGCAAGACCTTATCACTTCTATTCTAATCGCCCTTTTCAGGGCGAACCATCATTTATTCTAGATTATTGCCGCCTTCAACTAGTTCACTAACCCGGTATCTGAAATCTTTACGCGTCGGCAACGACGTGTTCAGTTTCCAGTAGCCGGGTCCCTGTCTATGAAACCTATCTAAGTCGACTGTACTGATCACGGATTTGTGATCTGTGTAGTCGACTACTTTAAATTGTGGACAGCTTAGGCTATCCTTATCTGCTACTCTACAGAATACCCTACCTAGATACGATCTGGATGACCCGATGCGGTTTGATCAGGTCTACACTGGCATATCAGCGAAATCCAGTCGATACCTGTCAATAACAGAAAGTATTTGAATTGATAACATTTGTTGAATCTTATCTAATGGCTGTTTTACTGAAAATAACATTTATGATGGCGTAGCTGTGAGGGTGCGGCGACTGTTGGTGATAAAGCTGTTGTTTGTAGTCGCTGTTGTTGGTGGTGGTGTGGCGGCGGTGGTGGTGCTGGTGGAGCTGGTGGTGGTGATGTGAGTGATGTTCGTTGGTAGTGTTGAAGTTGTTAGTGGTGATGTTCTTCGTGGTGTGGTGTGGTGTGGTAGTAGTTGTGATGGGTGTTGTTAAGGTGATGGTAGAGTTGCTCTTTTTAGTAGTGTTGTTGGTGGTGGTTGTATTATCCTTATCATTATCATTATTATTATTATTATTATTATTATTATTATTATTATTATTATTAATAGTAGTAGTAGTATTAGTAGTTGTAGTAGTAGTAGTAGTAGTAGTAGTGTGGGGGGTGAGGATGGTAGTAGTGGTGGTGGTAGTTGTAGTTGTGATGATA
>NC_068996.1:37872358-37875484 GCF_001194135.2 Octopus bimaculoides | reverse complement strand
AATGTTGCTGATGATGCTCGAGCAGCCCCAACATGGACTGCAACTCAACACCGACAGTAGAAGTACTGCAGCTGCAGCTGCTCCTGCTGTTGCTTCTGCTACTACTACTACTACTACTACTACTAATACTACTACTACTACTACTACTACTTGTAGTATTATTACTGCTACTGCCACCACCACCACCACTACCACCAATGCCAGTGCGCGCGCGCGGTATAATATATATATATTAGATAGATAGATAGATAGATAGATAGATAGATAGATAGATAGATAGATAGACAGACAGAGAGAGAGAGAGATAGATACTCGAAGGCCGTCCAATATGTTGTAACACTTCTGGCACACACGCACACACACACACACACACACACACACACACACACACACACACACACACACACACACACACACACACACACACACACACACACACACACATACACACATATATATATCCAGTTAGACATTATTTATATATATACACACAGGTCCTATATTTGTATTTGATGTTTATCCAAAGTCATTGCAGTTGTTATTAGACATCTACTGTTGTAATTTGTGCCTCGAATGTGTTGTAGATTTGTACCTTCAATTATCTTTCAAACACCTCCGTGTGAAACAATCGACATGTCATCCGGTCACCACTGAACCCGTTATCCTACTGATGTGAAATGACGATAAGCCAATGTATAAGTCTCTAAGTATTTCCTCGAAGTATTTAAGACAACACTAAAATTATTCTTATATTCGGGGATTTTCTTTTCCTTTATTCTTTTACTTTTTACAGTTATTTGACTGCGGCCATGCTGGAGCACCACCTTTAGTCGAATCTTTGCCGAACCGCTAGGTTACGGGGACATAAACACACCAGCATCAGTTGTCAAGCGATGTTGGGGGGACAAATACAGATACACAACATATACACACGAATTCATATATATATATATAACGGATCAATTTTGAGCTCTATTTAAAGTTGATATATATATATATATGCGAGTAAAAATAAATACAAAAAAGGTGGGGTTTTTTGTATGATTGTGTATAGAGGAATATATTATTTAGTTTAAAAGAGTTCCAACACTGTCTGTTTTTTATGTTTTATTTATATTCCTGCAGAAGCAATGTGGAGTATAGAATATGGAATATACAATATATAATATAATATACAATATACAATATAAAATAAAATAAAATAAAAATGGATGGCACCATGAAAGAAAGTATTGAATGTAGATGAAATATTGAGTGTTCAATATAAAGGATCAAATATATAAATATAAATATATATATATAAAGGCGACTCGAGTTTCAGGGCTATTTTCCTTCGTCATGGCCGGTATGACAGACTTTACATATATACGACGGGCTTCTTTCAGTTTCCGCCAACCAAATCCACTCACAAGGCTTTGGTCGGCCCGAGGCTATAGTAGAAGACACTTGCCCAAGGTGCCACGCAGTGGGACTGAACTCGGAACCACACGGTTTGTAAGCAAGCTACTTACCACACAGCCACGCAATATTTAGTTGATCTTGCGCAACATATGCAGCATAAGCTGGCAAGATAAGATATCCAATGACAAAATCTCAGAAATAGGTGATTTCTCTAGTATAGAAAGCATGCTGACGAAAATTCAGTGAAGATGGATAGGACATGTTGTTTGAATGAAAAATGAGCGCATTCCGAAAATCGTTCTCTATGACCAACAAATGGAGGGATATCTCGTCAAAGGAAGACCTGTTCTTAGGTATAAGGATAAGTTAAAATCTCTACAGCTTAACTTGACATCTTGGGAAAGTCATTGCTTAGATTGGTCTGCATGGCGTAAAATGTGACATGATGCATCAAGACAATTTGAGTTGAAGAAAAAGAACAATAGAAGAACTATATCAACAGACATATTTGCCCAATTCCAGGCAAAATCAAAATTATCAATGTCCCCATTTCGACTTCATAGCAAAATCCATACCTGCACTGAAATCACATTACTGTATCCATCGCAAACAGATGCAGCTTCTTAATGGTTTTCTTTCTTTCTTTTTGTTTGTTTGTTTGTTTCTTTCTTTCTTTCTATTACTCGCTTTAACATTAATCCTCTCCTTCACTCCTACGTCGAAACCGACGGAAGCGACCGTCATTATCGTCATATTATTATTATTATTATTATTATTATTATTATTATTATTATTATTATTATTATTATTATTAGTTATTTCTTAGAGTTCTTTCATCACGCTTTCTGTGATTTCTTCAGTAACTTTCTGTTGCTTCTGGTGTCTCTTCTTCTCTCAATGAGTGACGAAAGTACTCTGACAAATAATAATAATAATAATAATAATAATAATAATAATGATAATAATAATAATAATAATAATAATAATAATGATAATAATAATGATAATAATAATAATAATAATAATAATAATAATAATGATAATGATAATAATAATAATAATAATAGCAGTAATGATGATGATGATGATGATGATGATGATGATGAAAAAGCTAAGGTGATGATCAAATAAATAGTGTGTGCGTTTATTGGCAAAAACGATCATCTCCATTTATAACAATATCTGTTTCAACACACGATTTCACATCAAGAATCTTGCAAAACAAGTACTTAAACAAAAATAACTCTTTTACGAAAATGAAAGAAAGAAATATCGTTAAAATATCATATAAAAAGAATTTCATTGCGTTACGATTCTGCCAGAGCGCATCAGGAATAAATATGTACAAGTCATAGTTAAGAAATCTTGCTGTTCAGCATGCAGACGATCTTCATTATAGGTTGGCAAGTATCAGCACCGATCAGCAAATAGTTTGTTCACTGAAATCACAAACAAGACCATCGGCTTTTATTATATTCATTGAAGCAAAGTTATTTCTGTCTGACGCGACACAACATGTCGAAACACCGATGTTCCAGATTTCCTTGTACAAATATACTGAGTGTATTATGAACACGTAGTCGGCGTAAAGGTGAAGTTGTTCTCCTGTGACGAAACGCAGCAACGATTAGCATACTTGCGTTCGAATGTATTCATGATGTACGATAAATACAAGCCAACATGTATTCTTTCTTTTACCTTTTACTTGTTTCACTCATTGAACTA
>NC_068996.1:37870795-37871637 GCF_001194135.2 Octopus bimaculoides | reverse complement strand
GTCAAGAGATTGTTTATTTTTGTTTTTTGATTTATTAATAGTGTTGCTTAATATGTTTTGCTAAAATTGCTGTTTCTTTTCAGATATCAAAAAAGGTAATTAAAATTCATTAAAATGACGGACTTTCAAAGAGGTCAAATTGTTGGTGCTCGTGTGGGAGGCGCTAGCGTCACGAAAACAGCCGAAATGTTTGGTGTATCAAGAAGTACTGTCTCAAAATTAATGACAGCCTTTGAGAAAGAGGGAAAAAACCTCCTTGTCGAAACAAAACTCCGGAAGAAGACCAAAACTTTCAGATAGGGACCGTCGGACTCTAACACGAATTGTTAGAAAGGATCACAAAAGTACAGCTCCCGAAATTACTGCTCACAAAAACTGCTCACCGGGAGCTGCATAAAGCCGGATTTCACGAGAGGGTTACAATCAGAAAACAATCAGAGGACTGCAATCAGAAAACAAACGTTGCAAAGCGTTTAGAGTGGAGTAAAAACCTACAGAATTAGTCCCTAGAGCAGTGGAAGAATGTTCTTTTCTCAGACGAGTTGTACTTTACCTTATTTCCGATCACCGGCCGAGTATACGTGTGGAGACAGCCAAAAGAAGCATTTGACCCACACTGTCTTCTTCCAACTGTTAAACATGCAGGAGGATCTGTGATGATCTGGGGGGCTATATCTTGGATATCTGCCGGCTCAATGGTTTCCCTTCATGGTAGAATTAATAGTCAAGACTATTTAAGCATTTTATCTGATCAAATTCATCCTATGGTTGTGGAACTGTTTCCGGAGAGAAACGCAATCTTTCAGGATGATAAGGCACCAATTCACACAGCTAAAGTTGTA
>NC_068996.1:37866053-37870785 GCF_001194135.2 Octopus bimaculoides | reverse complement strand
ATTGAACATTTATGGTGCATTTTAGAAAAACAAGTAAGGAGTCGATATCCTCCACCATCATCACTACAAGAACTGGAGACTGTTTTAGCTGAAGAATGGACAAAAATTCTTTTGGAAACAATTCAAACTTTGTACGAGTCCATACCCCGTAGAATTCAAGCTGTAATTCCTGCCAAAGGCGGTCCTACCCCATATTAGGATAAATTTGTTTGAAATTTTAAGGTATTTCCATTATTTTCTCAAACCCCTGTATATATATATATATATATATATATATATATATACACATGATGTTTTCTTAGGCATAGTGATACTAATAACCTACTGTTAGAACTTAATATGAATATATTTCAGAAAAAGCATTAGTTGTGTAATATGAAATTAAATAATAAGTTCACTGCTCAATTTCCCGTTCCTTTGTCATTTTACACACCCACGTACACACGCACGCGCGCGTGTGTGTATGTGTACACAACGGGCTTCTTTCAGTTTTTGTTTTCCAAATCCACTGACAAGGCTTTGGTCGGCCCAGAACTATAGTAGAACACCTTTGCCCAAGGTGCCAAACTGTGGAAGTGAACTCAGTTGGGAAACAAACTTCTTACCTGACAATCAAAAATCAAATCAATAAATGCTATAGAGAGCTTTGACTTTTTCAAGGATTTTATCCAAGATAGCTAATTTGTCCGCCACGTTTCGTGAATTAATAGTGTTCTTGAAAGAAGCAGAATATTACATGCATTGAATAGAGTCATCAATGACTCCATTCGTTCTCCGTCGTGATTCTGAATAGCTATGGCTGTTTAGAATCATCATTTATTAAAAGAAAATTTAACTAATTGATTGCTTGGTTAATTTTTCTGTCAGTTCAATCAGGTAGGCTAATCAATTAACAAATAATAATAAGAGAAGTTAAACAGAACCAGTGTGTGTGTTTATTATTGGCATAATGACCTTCCCAAGAATCAACAAATCGTCATTTATTTAAAAAATTAACCACTTGATTATTTAATTGTTTGGTCACTCAATCAGGGAGGTTAACCAATTGGCTAATAATAATGAAAGAAGTATAACAAAACCAGTGCGTGTGCTTATTATGGGCATAATGACCCTCCCAAGAGAAACAAATCGCCTTTTATTTAACAAATTTATCTATGGATTGTTTGATTATGTGTTTGGTCAATCAACAAGATAGGCTAATCAATTGTTTAATAATAATAATAATAATAATAATAATAAAAGAAGTGAAACAGAACCAGTACGTGACTTTATTATTGGTATAATGACCCTCCCATAATCTTTTGAAACAGGTTTTGCAGTATCTTGACTTTGTTGTTTCAGCACACCAGTTCACGTAAAAAAAATCTTGCAAATCAAAATACAAAAACGGAAATATCTTTTAAACCTTAAGCATTATTGGATTTTAGTATGGGAAACTTTTGGCGTTGCATGCAAGCCCGCAAAAACCAGTTTTTGAAAGTGTACATGCATTTCATATACGTGCTCCATCTGGGCCCTTCACCTCACCCTTCCCTTGTGCACATTTTTTCGAAGCACTTTATGACTCACACGATGCTAGTATCTAGATGCCATATCAGTGCAGCTACTTGCTATCTGAGTAACGCTCCACATACGCTGTGTGGCACTCAATATTTTTTATCGCGCAATAAGAGCGCAGACACATATTTATCGTTGTTCTTAAATGCATACTCTATTCGTTTTGTGAAGATTTATACACTAAAGTGTGATATAATATGGATGTATGATATAATCTTAGATTATATTACCATAGTTATTTTTTTTTTCAACTTTCCAACTGCATAGTTTAAATATTGCTTTTCAAAGTTTCTATTTATATGTCTGTATATCAGGCTCCAAGTTAGCATAGAATATCGTCTCGCTTTGAAAGTTTCTTGGGGACTTTGCAATCCAACACGCAATACGCAACTCCACGCATTTATAGATATATATATTTCACACACACACACACACACACACACACACACACACACACACACACACACACACACACACACACACACACACACACACACACACACACACGTGTTATGTTTTATCTGAGTTATACCCTCCAACCCTCCACTACCCATTTCTCTTTCAGTAACAGAGTCTTCCAGTTTCTTTCTTCTATGCTTCCCTTCTTTCTCTTAAGATTAATCTGCTGTTTTTGTTGCTCTCTGAACTCCTCCAACCATCAACAAACTGCTCAACTGTATTCCGTTCTATATCGAGGACATCTACCTTGCTTCAATCCTCTTTCGAAATCATAATCTTTGCTGACGTTTAATATTAACCAATTTCTTTAGGAATTGGCACTGCTCCCACGCAGACATTGCAGAGCAGAAACTTAAGTTTTTACCATCCAGAACTCTCTACAAAAAATAGCGTCGCTGCCTACACATGTCCTTGACCGATACATCGGCATTGCAAACGGCCGTGACCGCTTTTACATTTCTTGTCCAAACTATCACTGCCTTTACACCTATCGGATCATACGAGTCAACTAAATAACACCAACACGTAACACGCCCAGATTTTGCAGAAAAATTCTACCAAACCCCAGATACGATGTCATTTCAAGTCAGTTTTACGTTAATTTCTCTAGCAGAAAATATTCTTCACCTTTCATCCTTACGTAGTAGCATCAGTAGATGGCCAAAACCATTCTTTGTAGTATGTCGCTTTATGTCCCTCAAACAATTGCATGTCGTAACCAAAAAGATCCAAGTGGTTCACATACTTCTGAGCAGTAGCAGCAACATCCGTGTACCAGGGTGCACGAGGGGGAAGCAGGAAACAGCAGAATGCAGCAGTGTCCAGAAAGGTGAACAGGGTGCAGTAACACAGACGAAAAGTATGTATTCAATAACTGCAAAAAAAAAATACCATTATTTACTTAAGGAATGGAATTCTTACAAGACTACCGAACTATTCAAAAAGTAAAAGATGTTTTAATGCATACATGATCAGAACCTGCAATCCCTCCTTCTAAATTGCAACGGATCCTTTTGCTTTCTTGCCAAGAGGATCTCTGTAAACTTTGAAGAATCCTTCTACTCACTACTTCTTAACAAGAGTAGCTCTGTAAACAGTAGCGCTTCCACGTTTGGTGCCCGCTTTGCATCCAATTCCGCAATGCACATCCAAGACAAAATTTTCTTCTCCAAATTTTCTTCTTCGATTCTGCTTGTCTCGCTCCACACATATTTATATACAACGATCACTTCATGCAAAGTCCTTGTCGCTTCCATTACTTCCCAAACCGCTAACTATAACCCCTGCTCATCAGTTTATTATTTTTTTTCAATCTTTCTTTCTCTACAGAAATCTTTCTTAATAATTGCAAATATGTTTCAGTACGTCCTGCAAAACAAAAGTAGTTTTACTCTTCCTACCAATATCTATTTATCGATATTGGTAGGATCAGCAACCATCATCTAAATACTGGCGAAACACTTGTTAACAATCACCTTTTCCAATTCTCTGAGCCAGTGCGCGCTCTCTCTCTCTCTCTCTCTCTCTCTCTCTCTCTCTCTCTCTCTCTCTCTCTCTCTCCCTCTCTCTCTCTCCTTCTCCTTCATCACTCACCGCCAGTACAAATGGCTTCTACAACACTAAGTCTCTTGGGCATTGGGGACCTACTGTCCAATGACACCCACCAGTGGTCCCTCTCTTGGGAGCATTGTCATTGCTTTTGACATCAGTGATCGTATCTGAAATTAGTATTTTTTTGGCTAAGCCTCTCTACGATGAGCTCCGCTCGTCTCTCGCCTCTTAGGTTTTAAACCTCTCGCTTGATTGCACCACCGCAAGATACATTGAAAAGACTCTCTTTTACGAACACAATAGAGCTTTGGTGTGCCATATACTTATTCCGTCTGTGCATTAACAATTTGCTCAGTCACCACAAGCAATGTTCACTCCTATACAATTTAAAGTATCCTTTACCCATGAAACATCATCTGATACAACCTCACATAGATATCATCTACATACAACCTAGACATTTTACACCAAACCTATCCTGCCTCTATGAACAAACATCTCGAAAAACATCCCCTAATGGGGACATGGAAATTCCGTCTTTGTTTCCTAACCAAGTAAAATCAATATATATGTTTTGCTTATTCCCTGATCTGCAACGATCGAGCAGACTTATAACCAAAGACGTTCCAACCGTGACAATGTAATCTTTTTCCTGATATAATGTATATCTGGATTACATTATCTAATATTCCTTACCTTATTTAAGAAAGTAAGATGGAATTTGAGGAAGGATTTTTGCTACTATTTCCCACAAGTCGAGCGACCACATAGCTATTTACTTCTCCATTAATCAATTTTAATACAGTATCCGTATTCTTCACGGCATAATTAAAAGTCTGTTGCAACCATTTTCGTGAATTTGGGTGTGGTAGCCTGGTGTATCTACGACTGATCTGCATTGTACGATATCTGCTGCACAATTTTTAAACAGAATAATGCTGTTGCACAGTATGTTGTTGATAACGTTGCAGTCAATGTCCTTGATGTAGATTCAGTAATATAGGTTAGAGTAAATATGCAGTTTTTTTTTTATTGTTAGCTCTTACTATCTGTTGGTGCGCAGCTGCAGATTATATGTTGCTAATTACGTCGCCATGCACCATATCTAATTTCAACATGTGAAGTGCAGTGAGTCAGATCATATATATATATATATATATATATA
>NC_068996.1:37859799-37866018 GCF_001194135.2 Octopus bimaculoides | reverse complement strand
TATATCAAAGAGAGAAAGATAGGTTCTGATTTAAATGCATATGTGTGTATATGTATATACACATGCAAGCATGTATGCAAAATACGAATGTAATTCCTATTCTATGCGGTTGTGGCAGGCAATATGCAGTAAGTTAGAATTTATAGGCTTGTCATTAAAAGAAGGGATTTAAATTGTAATTTCAACATTCTCATCACCAGAATTCATATTAGATAGACATAGAATAACGGTAGAATTCACTTGCAAGTTTAAAAATAAAATTTTTGGTATATCTATTTATTAAAGAGATATCAGCGTGGAGAAGGCGAATTCAGAAACTGCAAAAATTGCTAAAACTTGCAATTTCATGTTTCTTTCTCTCCTTATTTATTCATTTATTTGTCTATTTATTTTTTTATCTATCTATCTATTTATTTTTCTTATCCATTTATTTATCTGTCTATCTATTTATTTATTTTTTGCACAATGATTCTGAAGGTTAAGTTCCAAACAGGAAATGAAGGAAGGTTGTTGGTGTGTTCTCTTGCATTCTGAAAAATTCTGTGTGAATTTCAGAAAAAAGTATTGCAAACGCCGATATTTTGTAAGGGTAGATGTAAGCAACTTGCTCCGAAATACCCACAGCTTATCAAAGAATACTTGCTGCCAAATGTATTTTGTAAGTATGGTTAAGAAACCTAAGGCGATGTGTGCAAATGATAGTAAATTCTGCAAGATCACAGTTTAAGCAAAAACTGAGATAACCGACAAAAAACATGGCGTCGTTCTAGGAGAACTTTGAAAGTATGGAGAACCACGCTTCCTTCTCAATAAAACGAATGAATACTAAAAGAGTCTTGTAACAAACAAAAATTCGAGTACATTGAAAGAAAAATTCTAAGGAACTTCGTATATTATGGTTTCCATAAATACTTTGTCAATAGAACCGAAAGACTGTTTCATTGTAGGCTGGTTGGTTGGTTGGTTGGTTGGTTTCTGGTTATTGCTGTTATTGTTGTTGTTGCTGTTGTTGATGTTGCTGCTGTTGCTGCTGCTGCTGCTGCTGCTGTGGTTGCTGCTGTCGTCATCGTCGTTGTGTTGTTTAACCCGAGTTCAGCTTCGATAGAACATACAGAAGATCAAAGACGTTCCAACTGTGACCACTCGTTTTTGTCCCCCCCCCTTTTTTTTGCTTGTTTTTAGTATTCAGTAACGGTAATATGAAGGCTGACTACATTATCAGATGTGTTCTTACTACTTCTTATAAAAACGGTAAGGTCCGATTTTTAGGGAAGTTCGACTGCTATATCTAGCTGGTCAACTGACATCATAGAGGTTCCCTCATTGTCTTGTCTTGACTGGTGCAGGAAATGTTCAGTTTGTAATACTGAAAGTTCGTGGTTCGCGTGATGAGGGTAGACGTGGAGAGGTTCATAAGAATACAGTGTGTTGGTTTTATTTTGCCCAAAGACAAATATTGCAATCATGACCACCACCACCAGAGTAAGTTATATCTACAACAAAGAAAAACCATTGTCCCTTCACTTATCTAACTCGGAATCTGTTTATTTGAGGGAGATTTCGCTGCTATTTCTTCAAGTGAGACAACTAACTGACTTCTTAGATACGCTTTTGCATTGATTAAAATTGAACGCCAAGTCCTCGTGTGATATATTAGTAAAAATTAATTAATTAATTATCTTTCTTTAAACGATTTTGAAATATTTTCATTCTCTCTCTCTCTTGCTTTCTTATTTTCTTTCTTTCTTTTTTGCTTTAATGAAACAAATTCATTATATTTTTGGGGAAGGGTGAGAAGAAGTGGGGGTTGAAATTGGAATAATTAATGTTCATGACATTCTAGAAGATTTGAGACAGTATAGGTTTACCAAAATAATTTTGAAATGTTGTCGATGTTACTGGGTTTCTTTTCTCTACGAGGCAAAATCATTACTTAATAACAAAAAGAGAAGGAAAGAAAGAAGAAAAGAAAGGAAGAAAGAAAGAAAGGAAGGGAGGCAGAAAGAAAGAAAGAAAGAAACAAAGGAAGGAAGGAAGGAAGGAAGGAAGGAAAACAGAAAGAAAGAAACAAAGAAACAAAGAAAGAAAAAGAAACAAAGAAAGAAAAGAAGGAAAGAAAGAAAGCAGGAAGGAAGGAAGAAAGAAGGAGGGAAGGAAAGAAGGAAAGAAAGAAAGAAATGAAGAAGGAAGGAAAGAAGAAGAGAAAGATAGAAAGAAGGGAAGAAAGAAAGAAAGTAAGAAAGAAAGAAAGAAAGAAAGAAAGAAAGAAAGAAGGAAAGAAATAAAGAAATGAGGAAGGAAAAAAGAAAGAAAGGAAAGAATGAAACAAAGAAATTAGGAAAGAAGGAAAAAAGGAAGGAAGGAAGGAAGGAAGGAAAGAAGGAAAGAAAGAAAGAAAGAAAGAAAGAAAGAAGAAAAGAGAGACAGAAAGGAAGAAGGAAAGAAGGAAAGAAAATAGAAAGAAACGAAAAAGGAAAGAAAGGTGGAAAAAAGAAAGAAAGTAAAAGAAAGAAACAAGCAAAGAAAGAAGGAAGGAATGGAGGAAGGAAAAATTGGAGAAAAGAAAGAAACAAGAAGGAAAGGAAGAAAGAAAGAAGGAAAAAGGAAGGAAGGATGGAAAGAAAAAGAAATAAAGAAGGAAAGAAAAGAATGAAGGAAGAATGAAGGAAAAAAAGAAGGAAAGAAAGTAAGAAATGTGTTACAGAAGATATATTTCCCTGGCGTCCATGCATCATGTATAATACGTATTCTCAAGTTCCTCGAGAATAGCTTGAGATTTATGAAAGGAAAGATTTATATTACCCAGAACGAATGGAATAAGGGCTAATCTGAGTGTGTGTGTGTGTGTGTGTATGTGTGTGTGTGTGTGTGTGTGAGTGTGTGTGCGCGCGCATGTATATGTGTGTGTGTGTGTGTATGCATGTATATGTGTGTGTATGCGTGTGTGTGTGTATGCACGTATGCATGTATATATGCATGTATGTATGTATGCATTTATGTATGTAAGCATGTATGCATGCATGTATGCATGTATGTATGTATTCTTGTATGTATGTATGTATTTATGTATGTGTGTATGTATGTATACATGTATGCACGTGTGTATGCATTTATGTATGTAAGCACGTAGGTATATATGCATTTATGTATTATGTATGCATGTATGTATGTATGCATGTATGTATGTATGCATGCATGTATGTATGTTATCTTGTATGTATGTACGTATGTATGTATGTATGTACGTACGTATAAATGCATGTGTGTATGCATGCATGCATGTATGTATGTATGTATGTATGTATGTATGTATGTATGTATGCACGCAAGCATGCTTATATGTACTGTGATCCCTCGACTATCGCGACTGTTCGAAAACCTCCCGCGATAGGTGAAAATCCGCAAAGTAGAAACAGTACTGTACTGTATATTTTTATTTTTTACTTTTATAATTTGTATTTATTTATTTTATTATTTTTTATATGCTTAAGCTTTTGTAAACTCTTCCCACACTCTTAGGAGTACCCCTGTCTTCTCTTCTTTGCGGGTGAGAAACATAGTGATAGGCGTTGCCTTTTCTTCTGTGTGAGGAGGTTTTTATAAACTTCCATGGCTCCGTCGATAGCATTTCTGAACTGCAACGCACGAATCATCTGGTGGTCCCAATCTCCCACCATTCTCTGAAGTTCTGTTGGTATTTTTGCTAGAGTTGAGAGGCGTTCTAGTGATAAGCCGACTTCTTATTCCCCTGGATTCTCGTTATTCTTCTTCGTCCTCACTTGCTGACTTCGTTATCTCTGTCAGATCTTTATCCGTTAACGGATCTGAGTCGGTTGCGATCAAGTTATTGACTTCCTTGGTAGTCATATTGGTGAAACCATTTCCTCCTAGCAATTTTTCCAGTTTCACTGCCGTATCTATTGCAGAGTTCGGGATTTCGTCAGGAGAGAATCCTTTATAGTCGTGGACCGTTTCTGGCCACAATTTCTTCCAGCTGGTGTTCAAAGTTTCGTTCTTCATCTCCTTTATGACCTTCTGAACATTTTGGAGACATGTTGCAATGGTGTACCCACGCCAGTACTCTTTCAGCGAGAAGTTATCATCCGAGTCCATAGCTTCGACCAGGTGTTGCAGGCAGTTTCGCTTATAGAGTGCCTTAAAAGTACGAATAACGCCTTGATCCCTGGGCTGAATCAGAGATGTGGTGTTCGGCGGTAAGAATTCGATTTGTATGCCCTCATACCTCAGGTCAAGAGCGTGACCTTCAGCATTGTCCATTAGGAGAAGCATTTTGATTTCCAGTCCTTTTTCAGCGAGAAAAAACCTTGACTTCGAGGATGAAGCACTGGTGAAACCAATCCGATGTCAGTGGTTTCGTTATCCATGCCTTCTGGTTGTGCATCCATCCAATTCACTGGCAGCAGGTTCTTAGTTTTGTTGTTGTGGGCCCTTGGGTTTTTGGACTTATAGATAAGTTCTGGCTTCATCATAAAGTCCACAGCATTTCCACAGTATAATTATGACGCGATCTTTGTACGCCTTAAATCGAGGGACTTTGGTCTCCTCTTTCATAATGGAAGTCTGCGATAGCATCCGTTTCCAAAAGAGGCCAGTCTCATCCATATTGAAAACTTGTTCACGTGAATATCCCCTTTCCTCGACAATGGTCTTGAACGTCTCGTTCACGTACTCCTCAGCGGCGGGTTTGTTAGGAGAAGCAGCTTCTCAATGTAGGAACATACTCTTAATGTTGAACCTCCTTTGGAGTTTATCAAACCAGCTCTTGTTGGCATTAATTTCGGTTGAATTGGTGGGAGGTGCCGTAGATGGCAGTGGTTCACAGTCGTCTGGGTCGTCGTCACCGTCACCCGTAAACTTGCCGTACAGCTGCCTCGCCTTCTCAGAGATGGTGTTAGTATCGAGTGCAATGTTCTTCTTCCTGCAGTCACTGATCCAAAGAGACCACATCATTACGATGTCCTTATTGCCGGAAGTTACCACTCTTTTCGCTGTCTTATTAAAATTCACATTTGCCGTCGCCCTTATATTTTTCTCGTCCTTCTTGGTGTAGCGATTGATGTCGTAATTGCAGCCTACATTCGCATACCTTCTCTCTTCCTTAAGCATGTCGAGGAGTCTCACCTTCTCTGCTATAGTAAGCATCTTCCTCTGGCGCTTGGGTTCGCTGCCAGAAGCCTTAGAAGGTGCAGAACGTTTGGACGACATCGTAGGGCTTGAAATATATACACAATTTTACACACAAATGCAAAACAACACCCCACACTCGCCTCCCGAGTTTCGTTTTCCATACAGTATATGTGATTCTTTGTTTACTCATCTTTGGTACACTACATATTGTCTTTTAATATATTTTAATTAATGTGTATACAGTGCAGTACTGAACTGTATTTTTAATTATAAATTTATTAATTTTTAGGCGTGAAAATGCTTATTTTACCACGGAAATAATTAAAATCTAAAAAAAAAAAAAAACATAAATACCTATCGGCCGCAGAAACCCGCGATAAACTGGGGAGTCCGCGATATAAATTTACATATATTAGCCAGAAAAACCCGCGATGTACTGAAGGTGCGATAGTTGAACCGCGATATGGCGAGTGATTACTGTATGTGTGTGTGTGTGTATGTGTGCGTGTGTATGTATGTATGTATGTATGTACGTATGTACATATGTATGTATGTACGTATGAATGTATGTATGTATGTATTATATATGTATGTATGTATGAATGTATGTATGTATGTATGTATGTATGTGTGTGTGTATGTATGTATGTATGCATGCATGCATGTATGTATGTGTGTATGCATTTATGTATGTATGTATGTATGTATGTAATCCTCCAAATTAACATCCAATTACAAGAATTCTGAAAACAAACATGGATGTTTTGGACAAATTTACCAAAATGCTTTGGACAGGCGAAAGGTTAAATTGTAAACAATAACCGTGTCACAGTCTTCGCTTACCGTTTTTTCTCCGTTTATTTGTTTTTTTTTCCTTTTATCTAATTCTTGTTTGACATAGTTCGTTACGAAAGGCTTTCAAATATTTAATTAATTAAATATCAAATATTTTAAATACTTGTTAAATTATATAATATTAGTTTCTAGCACACATACAATGTCTGGTAGCGGAAATCTGTGTGTGTGTGTGTGTGTGTGTGTGTGTGTGTGTGTGTGTGTGTGTGTGTGTGT
>NC_068996.1:37857847-37859381 GCF_001194135.2 Octopus bimaculoides | reverse complement strand
GCCCAAAATTTTGGGGGAGGGGGTCGGTCGATTAGATCGACCCCCAGTACGCAACTGGTACTTAATTTATCGATCCCCAAGGATGAAAGGCAAAGTCGACCTCGGCTTTGAACTCAGATCGTAAAGACAGACGAAATACCGCTAAGCATTTCGCACGGCGTTCTAACGTTTCTTATTTCTTTACTACCCACAAGGGGCTAAACACAGAGGGGACAAACAAGGACAGACAAAGGGATAAAGTCGATTACATCGATACCAGTGCCTAACTGGTACTTAATTTATCGACCCCGAAAGGATGAAAGGCAAAGTCGACCTCGGCGGAATTTGAACTCAGAACGTACAGACAGACGAAATACCGCTAAGCATTTCGCCCATCGTGCTAACGGTTCTGCCAGCTCGCCGCCTTCTTATTATGTTTTTATAATGAAATATTAGGAATTGTATAAGAACAATTATTAAAATATTTTTTGTGTATTGTAGAAATATAACCAATTTATTGCAGATAAAGTTTAATAACAAAATCTTGGAACTCCAAGGAACCCTAAGGGCCATATGGATCCCGGTTGAGAACCACCGCAGTAAACTTTGCACCTTCATGGACCAGAGTGAAGATGGAAGTGGTGGAGTTGATTTTATAATTAATTATGTCGACTTCGTTTTCGTATCTGGTTTACAAGTTTCTTTATGCGAATTCGTGTGTTGAAGCAAGAGCAACGAAAATTTTGGAAAAGAAAAAATATAAATAATGAATGAGCGAAAATCGAACCAGTGTGTGTGTTAGATAATAAGGCATTAAGACAATATGACTCTCCAGACACAACAAAATATGTCGACTTCCCCAGTTCTTAAATATTATTTATTGCGTCAACTCAGTGTACATTAGATAACATTACAAATTTATCATCTTCTTTATTGTTTATTTTTATTATGAGAAAGGATGATTTATTTGAGAAATATTCTCAACGACAGGCGTTTCCTATTAAAACATAGTGATGCATCATCATATCTCAGGGGAAATGTCAAAACGACTTAAGATCTTGTCAAACAACAGACTCATAAATAAGTAGGGTGGAATATTCTCTACCCGTAACTATCAACGCTTCTCACGAAATATTTTACTTTGAATAAATTTAAATGGATTTCCTGCAGATAGTTAAAATGTATATCTGTAGAACGTTGAAAAGAAGAAAAATACATGGAAACATATTTCGTCAAATTTAAAAAGGAAATAATGATAAGCTAAATAGTTTCTTTATTTCTTCAAAAGATATAGTTGAAACCTCTAAAAGCCATCAGTTTATACTCAAAATAATAATAATAATCCTTTCTTCTAAGGACACAAGGCCCATAAGTTGGGTGGGTAAGAGCTAGTCGATTACATCGACCCCAGTGTTTCACTGGTACTTAATTTATCGATCCCGAAATTTGAACCCATAACGTGAAGACAGACGAAACGCCGCTAATCATTTCACTCGGCGTGCTAACGATTCTGCCAGCTCGCCGCCTTAATAAAAATAATAGCAATCCTTTCTAC
>NC_068996.1:37850348-37857837 GCF_001194135.2 Octopus bimaculoides | reverse complement strand
AATAATCCTTTCTTCTAAGGACACAAGGCCCATAAGTTGGGTGGGTAAGAGCTAGTCGATTACATCGACTCCAGTGCGTAACTGGTACTTATTTTCATCAACCCCGAAACGATGAAAGGCAAAGTCGACCTCGGCGGAATTTGAACATAGAACGTGAAGACGGACGAAATGCAGCTAAGCATTTCGCCCGGCACGATAACGATTTTGACAGTTCACCACCTAAGTACCAGGCATTGGCCCTCATGGCTTCTGATCTTAATTGATTGGAAGTGTTATCATGTACATTGTTTTGTCTTGGTATAAAAGATGGCCTACAGCAAATATTCTGCTCAATACCACAGATTTGCTTCTCAGTTGTTTGACCTTAACCAGTTGAGCATATCCCTTGGTGGCTGACGATATGTGCATCTCTGATCACAAGCAGAAGTAATAGGGGAGTATCATAACCATGTGTTGAGAGGAATTTTTGGGGGTTTGGATAATTCACATCTGGAAACATGGATGTTTCATTCATCATCCTTAAGCAATCCATACTTTCTTTACAGTCGCATGCACAGAACAGGTCCGTTCACTCGGATCATTCTTGTCACATTCACCCAGCTTTCAAAAATTTTCTGGAAGGCAGCACGTGCGTCTCTACCTTCACTTTCCTTTTTTTCAAGTGAAACTTGAAAACGTTAATGAGGGCTTGAACAAAGAGGAAAGTGTCTATCTTCAGCCCTTACAAATTGGTCCACCACACAACCTCTTTTGCTAAGTCCAACAGACAGATAAAACACTGCCTGTCCTTCACAATCACAATAAGACAACAGGACGATTATCACAATGGACTCAGCCGATAGCTGGATTCGTCCTACTCGTGACAATTCGAGATCAGTCAGCAATGCTCCGGCACTAGACGCGTGCGAAACAGTTTCGTCACCCTGCGCACATTTCGTGTAGGCCTGGCTGATGGCACTCAGTGACTGTAGATTTTATCCTAAATCAGCAATGCCCTTCAGTAGCATTGCATAGGGCGCAGATTTCTGGAAATTATCAACGAGCCCCTGCTCGAAAGTCCTCCGGGACAGACCAGCCAGTTGATACTCGTCGATGCTCAGTCTTCCCGAGAACGTCATCATACTTGCCTGTCACTAAATCTCTATAACAGGCCGTCTGCTGTGTCCGACTGACAGAGAGTGTGAACGCCTAATGGCACTGAAATTGCCTGGCAGCCTAACTCGGTTAATGCTTGATCCAGTTCAGTCAAAGAGACTAGCTGCGGATAAGCGAGTCTGACAAAAGGCGAACACACAAGCTAACCATGGAGGAAACGTTGGAGATGTCACTGCCTCAGTGCATGTCTGCACATCATCGGCCACACATTTGTGTATTTGTGTGCGTGTACGTACATACATACATATATATACGTACATACATACATATATAAAATACACACACACATATATATATACATATATAGTCAATCCAAACATGAACAAGCAAGAAAAAAACAACAACGCGAGGACGTGGAATAAGTTCAGTGTTATTGGACGCTCAGGAAAGGAAAGAGAAGAAAGAGGGTTTTACGTTTCGAGCGGAGCTCTTTATCAGAAATATAGAAAAAGTCCAAAGAAGGGAAGACAGAAACAGAAAATTACCAATGATACACACGCGGTCACATATATATACACACATATATATACACAAATATATATGCACACAAACATACACACATACATGCACACATACACACATACATACATGCATATGCGCACATATATACACAGACACAGTACATACATACATCTTTACATGCATACATACATACATACATACATACATACATACATACATACATACATACAAACATACATACTTGCATATGCAGGAGACAAATAACAGTCAATGCAACTGGAACCATTAGAACATTAGAAATTTGCAAGACTGTCACCGTACTTAATATGAACATATCTTTGTATTAGAGCACAATTGTGTTCTGGTAAACCACACTCCACTCTGGAAGACGTATGGACTACAATTTTGGCAGTCATTACAGTTTACAAATGATTAGGCCCGCCAATTAATACACATAACTGAGGTCATGTCTTCATCACCTTCTTACTTTAACATTTCCTTGATGCAACAGTACAACCATTCACACTCTCCCAAGTCTGATAGATAACTTGGCAGCACCATTTCCAATGACTGCCCACTTGATTCTTTCTAAACAGCTATCTCATACCAAAGTTGTCTTTTACTGGACATCCACCATGGGTGCCCGGAAACAGAGCAAGTGCAGCCAATAGAACAGGACACTGGGGGTCTTTAAAATCCAGTGTTTCTAGAAGATTCTTTTAGTCACTTGACAAGATAGAGTTACATACCTATAAACCTTCTGTTAAAACTAACACCTGCAGTATTGTACAGGCATCAACTAAAATGGTTTGATCATGTAGTGTGCATGTGTGACTCATGTCTTCTCTGTATGAATCACTATGGCGAGCTAGATTGTGATCAAAACCTGACTGATGGACTTAAGAAATGATTCCAGTACACACTGTTTGATATCTTTCTCACTGGCAACCTCATTATTACTGATTATAAATAGCTACATCTATCATTTAACATCACAAAATTGAAGTCATCTTCATCACCTTCTCACTTTAACATTTCCTCGATGCAACAGTACAACCAGTCACACTCTCCCAAGTCTGATAGATACCTTGGCAGCACCATTTCCAATGACTGCCCACTTGATTCTTTCTAAACACTGTACAGGCATCAACTAAAACAGTTTGGTCATCTAGTCTGCATGAGTAATTCAAGTCTCCTCTGTATGAACCACTATGGCTAGCTACACTGTGTCCTGTTGTATAGGCACACTTGCTTTGTGTCTGGGCACCCATGGTGGATGTCCAGTAAAAGACATCTTTAATATGGGATAACTGCTTAGAAAGAATAGAATGGGCAGTCATTGGAAATGTGCTGCCAAAGTTCTCTTTTACTGGGCATCTATCATGGGTGCCCAGACACAGAGCAGCCAATAAACAGGACACTGGAAGTCTTTAAACTCCAGTGTCTCTAGAAGATTCTTTTAGTCACCTGACAAGATAGGATTACATATATAGAAAGTGAAGGTGAACATTGTGGCCTCTGTCAAGGCCTGGCAATTTAGTTTTTTCATGACTTGTTAAAAAGAAGTGAGACAATACCAATTAGTATTTTCACTATCTCCAAGACTAATTGGGAAAACATGTAGTGAAGAACCAAACTTTAGTGCTAAATGCACTAAAGTACTCAACTGCTGGTGTTGAGCCTTGCAATGAATATAATCAGTCACCTGATTTAATGCCTGATATTTCTGATGAGGATCCATGAAATTAATGTTTACAAAATTACATATACAATACTAAAGTCACTCCAAGCTTCTGCTACAGCATAATTTGCTTAAGGAGAATTGAAGGGATGGTGGAAACTGATAGCATGTTTTATTAGTGGTTAATAATGGATGAATAAATATTTAATGAATTTTATTTTGGTTTCGGACAGTCAAAGAATAAATATTAAAATGTCATAACTTCCTTAACATTGGAGATTTTATTGAATAATAATAAGCCAATTTTTTTGCTTAGAAGGTATGTTAGCACTGGGATAACTGTAATTTTTTTAAAATTTTTATTTTGAGAGGTCATATTCAAAAAAGAGATTTCAACCTCGATATTGGATTTAAAGACTTATAGCATAGAGCAGTGGTTTTCAACTAGGGGGGTGGTCATTAAAAATTTTGTTGTTAAAACTCATGCTCACCAATCAGTTATACCTTTACAACACAAAATATTTCAACAATTTTTAAAATATATTTCTTAATAATATTTAGTCATAAAAATATAATGGGATTTTTTAAAAGCTCATATGGCTATGAGGGTCCAGTTGAGTAAAACAGAAACAAAAGGGGTCCACAGGCAAAAAATGGTTGATGATGGTTTAAAGATTTTGTGCTTTATTTAATCTGTCGGTCTAGATCAGTGATTCTCAACATGGGGTCCACATAAGATTTACGTGTTAAAATAAATCAGTTATACTTTTACAATACACAAAACATTTTAACAATTTTTTATACAACGGTGGTGCCCCAGCTTGATTGCAGCTTTAAAGCTGAACCAATTTAAAGAATTAAATAATTTAAGAAATTCCTAAAAATATTTAATTATATAATAGTAATTTTCAAAACTTCAAATGACAAAAAGGGCCCAGTTGAGTAAAATGGGGGGGGCTATAAGCAAAAAAAAAAAAAGTGGTTGAGAATGACTTTATTGGATAATAGTGTTTGATTTTCAAAATTTCACATGATCTGAATTGAAACCACTAATTATTGGTGGAGGACATCTGTAGGATAGTTTGAAAAAGTCACTGGACAACTCAGGACTGAATCATGTTTTATGAATTTTGGGGTACATTAATTCTGTATTCAAAACATACTATTGTGTGAAATTTTTTTTATTTATTTTTCATCTTTCCTCTCTCTATCTATGATTTAAATACTAGTTACATTCATGGAAAGAACAAAAATAAAAAAAAAAGAAAGAAAAAATAAAAGACATTCTGTTGTAACAGAAGGCTGGATAAAAATTGGCCCTTTCCCAAGCAATAAGAAACTTGACTTTGAAAACTATGATGAAAGTGATTCTTAGCAACGATGATG
Organism: Octopus bimaculoides; assembly: GCF_001194135.2. NCBI lineage: Eukaryota > Metazoa > Mollusca > Cephalopoda > Octopoda > Octopodidae > Octopus > Octopus bimaculoides. Next base: position 37,853,153 of record NC_068996.1, on the reverse strand, counting down.
CTGTCTGTAAGCTATGAGAATACAGTTTATTAACTTTGATAATATTACTTACTAACTATGATAATAATGTTTATTAACTATGAAAATACAATTTATTAGCTATAGTGATACTGTTTAGTACTTATGCCAGTACTGTTTATTATCAATGAAAATACTGTTTATTAGCTAGAATTTTTCTTTTATTCTTTTGTTCGTTTATTTGTTTCAGTCATTTGACTGCAACCATGCTGGAGCACCACCTTAATAGGTTTTAGTCGAACAAATTGACACCAGGACATACTTTGTAAGCCTAGAACTTATTCTATCAGTCTGTTTTGCTGAACTGCTAACACACCAAGGCTTCTTTCAAATTTCCATCTACCAAATCCACTCACAAGGTTTTGGACAACCCAAGGTTATAGTAGAAAACACTTGCCCAAGTTGCCACACAGGGGACTGAACCTAGAACCATGTGGTTGAGAAACAAACTTCTTACTGCACAGTCATGCCTGATAGTTTTTTTTTTTTTAATGTTATGGTGATATACCATCACAATGATAATGAAATGGAACAGTATTGTTTAAGAAGGTATGAGGTTACAAGAAAATAAAACTTTTGCCGGGACCACCTCTTTATCAGATGAAATATTTAGCCTGAAAATTGTATCCATGGCATTCTAACCCTGCCACATATTCAAGCGAACACACACACACACACACACACACACACACACACACACACACACACACGCATGGCTAACTAAACATTTCATTAAATAAAGAGGTGGTCCCAGCAAAAGCTTTGTCACAATGAAAACTGTCATCATCACTGTCATCGTAACTGGCACTTTGTTGCTCACAGCAACAAGGGTTCCAAGTTGATCTGATCAACGGAACAGCCTGCTCGTGAAATTAACATGCTAGTGGCTGAGCACTCCACAGACATGCATACCCCTAATGTATTTCTCAGAGGGATTCAGTTTGACATACCAAATGTGACAAGGTTTGCCCCCTTTGAATTATAGGTACTATCCATTTTTGCTAGCTGGGTGGATTGGAGCAATGTAAAATAAAGTATCTTGCTCAAGAACACAATGCACTATAGGTTTCGAACTCATGGCCTTACGATCGGGAGCTAATTACCACAACCATTAAATCATGTGCATTTATAAAGATCAATATACATGATCAATATAAAGATCAATATGCAAGAAAAGGAAAAGTAGAATTTTGTGATGCTTTAGAAGTTATGGACAATATGTCTCACTAAAATATTCTGCTTCAATTCTCTGAGTTCCAAGTTCAAATCATACCAGTGCTGGCTTCAACATACATTGAGTCAATGAGAGAATCTTCCTCTATGTGACTGTTTGATCTGCAAGAAACAACAGCCAAGTCTTCGAAAGATTGTATCCTAGTTCCTTAAGAAGACAACAGGACAGAGCAAGCGATATAGTAGTGCTTAAAATACAAAAAGAAAAGAAAGAATGGTCAGTTGGAACGTCGTTGATCATTAGTCTGATTGATTACGACTGAGTTGGGATAAAACAACACCTATAGCTGCTAATGCTAATTACCGTAATTAAAATACATTAAAGTGGTCCTAGATACACTATGTCTGAATAAAAGATGGAATGGTCACAGCTGGAACCGCTTTGATCATAAATCTACCAGGATCAAGACTGACCTAGGGCTAAACAACATCAACTACAGCCACTAGTACTAACTACTATATTGTATATTATATCATTTAGTCCCAGATACACTTGGTCTGAATAAAAGATGGGAGGGTCACTGCTGGAACATCTTTGATCATAAATCTACTCAATCAGAACTGACTTGTGACTAGACAACATCTATAGCCATTAATATTAACTACTGCCGCGATACGGCAAGGGATTACTGTGTGTGCGTATATATATATATATATATATATATGCGCATCGAAGTATTACCGTCATACCTGACCGCTTCGGTTACCATCAGCACCATCATCACTGTCGCCTCTGTCTCTTCCACAACTACAGTTCACAATATTACTATCACCCCATTACTATCACAACCGTCAATCTACTACCGCCCTCACTGTCTCTATGCCTACTATTACTCTCACCCCAGCAGGTGGAATAGTAGAAGTGTCATTGAATAGTGAGAGGGTGGAGATCAAAGTGAGATCCAGTGACACACAGAAGTTCGTTTTGACATTATTATATAGATGTATGTTTTGAGTGTTAGAAGTGGTGTGCAGATATTGAATATTGAGAAAAGTGGAGGTCGCCAGAATTTTGGAAAGTTTTTTTTTTATTTAGTCATTATTGTTAACGCTTTCGTTCGTCTTTGAACTTGTCAAATAAAATTGTGAATATGCAGTTTACTCATTTATATAAATCAGGTGTTTTTTTGTTTTGTTTAGAAGAGAAGAACATTGTTTTTGTTTTTGGAGGTGAGGTTCTAGTACAAGGTAGATAGGTAAATGGATAGGTTGATAGGATAGATAGGTAGGTAGATGGATAGGTAGGTAGGTAGGTAGGTAGGTAGGTAGGTAGGTAGGTAGGTAGATAGATGGATAGACAGAGATAGATACACAGACAGGTAAAGAGGGGAGGGAGGGGAAAGGATTTCTTTTCAATTTACCATTTATTTATTTATTTAGTTTTTTTTTACCATTGTATAGCTACTGGCATGAGACATGAGTACAAGGATGGTGACCTCTTTTAGGATGGGAAAAATAATGAAAAAAGGATGGGGTGCGCTCATCACTAAAAGCAATTTTTTTTGTCCTTAAGGTGCCAAGAAGGAAGAAAAGTTCTGTGAAAAATTAAGTATA
>NC_068996.1:37848966-37850150 GCF_001194135.2 Octopus bimaculoides | reverse complement strand
ATATATATATATATATATATACTCTTTTACTCTTTTAAACTTGTTTCAGTCATTTGACTGCGGCCATGCTGGAGCACCGCCTTTAGTCGAGCAAATCAACCCAGGACTTACTCTTCGTAAGCCTTGTACTTATTCTATCGGTCTCTTTTCCTGAACCGCTAAGTTACGGGGACGTAAACACACCAGTATCGGTTGTCAAGCGATGTTGGGGGGATAAACACAGACACACAAACATACACACACACACACATATATATATATATATATACATATATATATGTACGGCGTGCTTCTTTTAGTTTCCGTCTACCAAATCCACTCACAAGGCTTTGGTCGGCTCGAGGCTATAGTAGAAAACATTTGCCCAAGGTGCCACGCAGTGGGACTGAACCCAGAACCATGTGGTTGGTAAGCAAGCTACTTACCACACAGCTACGCGCGCGGGCTGCGCGCGTGTGCGTGTATGTGTGCTTGTAAGTTAATGTGTTTGGAAATATGTCTATGTCTACACTGTGCAATTTCGATGTTTCTCATTGAAAAATATAGTCAGATATCTTTTAATTTCATGTTTCTGCATGAACAAACATTAGTACAATATTTACAAATTAGAAAAATAAAACCCACTATTATAGAGATGAGTATCATGTTATAAATATTGGGGCAGACACAACAGTGACAGTATTTTTTTCTCTTTCCTTAGGGTGTCAGAATGTTTTGTATTAAAAAATAATAAAAGCCAGGTTTCTTTCAATTTCATGTTTTGTATGAATAAACTATACTTATAGATTAGAAAAATATGTAAAGTTAGAATATCCCAATGATATGTATATATATATATGTATATATATTTATGTATGTATGTATGTGTGTATGTATGTATTAAAGAAAGCAAACAATGAAACAAAAATGATAGCCTTCAGTAGTTGGTTCCGTATGTTGGCTGCAGGAATTTCTGTTAAAGAGACATGATAAAACAAAGTTGTACATCATATCCCTTTTTCTCTCACATACCCACTCTCTCTTATTATTACTCCCACTGCTACCATCAACACTATTACTTTTAATAAAACATCAACTCTCCCTAAATTTCTTTGTCTCTCTTTGTCTCTCTTTTTCTTTGTCTCTCTTTTTCTTTTTCTCTCTCTTTTTCTTTCTCTCTCTTTCTCTCTCTCTCTTTCTCTCTC
>NC_068996.1:37846283-37848866 GCF_001194135.2 Octopus bimaculoides | reverse complement strand
CATTCTAAATAGCATAGTGAAGTGTGGAACAGGAAGCTGCAAAGAAATTTGTGTAATGTAAATACATTTGATACACCAGTAGATGCTAGTAGACAAGGAGCTCATTGTTTTCCACCACGGTTTCTCATAAATATATTATTTCTTTTGACTTGCTAGCATAGTTCATATTAAATTCAGGCATCTTGTGGTCTACAAAATCTCAGTACACTATCTTTGGTCAAGTTTATCTTCTTTCTCGTCATGCAATATGTCTAGTAGCGAGAAAGCTTCTTAATGCCATCGTAAAGATTAGAAACTAACTTAAAGATACAATTCTGGTTGATTTCAATGACCTGTATGTTAACCATATGTGATTCTGTAATATCTAACTATCTATCTATCTATCTATCTATCTATCTACCTGTCTGTCTATTTCTTTGTATCCATACACACATACACATAAGCATACACATGAACATACATAAATACATACACATACATACACACAAATATACAGTACAACAATCTGTTTTAAACTGTGATGAAGGAATTTGAGATAAATTTTGTGTTGATGTTAAAATAGAATAGTGTAGAACAAAAATGGCACAAATTTAATTCTTATAAAATTTACAATATATTATTATGGTTAACATATTTTTCTGTGATGGATAAATAGCGATCAAGATGATACTAGTTTGTGTGTGATTGAGAGGGTGAATGTGGTGTATAAGTGTGTGTGACAGAGAGAGAAAGAGGAGAAAGAGAAAGAGAGAGAGAGGGAAAGAAAGAAAGAAAGAAAGAAAGAAAATCAATTGTATCAGTAATGATGAATTGTAATATATCTTTTAATAATTTTTTCATTTATTGATATTTTTTTTTTCAATATATTAATGAACATTTTTCTGTGAAATAAGGCCATGTTAAAATCTTGACAAAATTTACAGAAAAGAGTAGATGTTGAAAAGAAACATATAGAAAGAAGGAAAATAAATGCATAGATCCACAAAAACACCCACTGAAACATACAATGTGAGATAAATCCACTCACACATACACAGACACATACACGCATTCATACATATACATACATATATAAAAATATTTAGAGCAATACATACAATATTTATTACAATATCATATTATGATTAAAGTAAACAAAAAATTGGTGAGGAGCCAAAACAACAACAAAAAAAAAAGAATGATACAATAGACAAGCTCCTTAATTACTCACCTACTATATCATTGAGTGGGTCTGGAAGGAAGAGTAGACATTAGTAAAACTGTTCCCAAATAACAAATATTTACTACACACACATATTTGACAAGGAAAAATTTACTAATTGAACGAAATATTTCTATTAAATACTTAGTATAAGCAACAACATAATACAAATAATAAGTAAAAAGTACTAAAAGTGTTCTTTGTAAACAATTTTTACACCAAGGTTTTAGGAAATTTAAAAAACAAACAAACAAACAAAAAACTTTAAAACATACAGATTCTTCTAAAAAGTCAATTTTCTGTCTATTTCTTTTTTCTTTTTTTTGTTTCAGTCATTTGACTGCAGCCATGCTGGAGTACTGCCTCTAGTCAAACAAATCGACCCCAGAACTTATTCTTTGTAAATCTAGTACTTATTCTATCAGTCACTTTTATTGAACTGCTAAGTTATGGGGACATAAACACACCTGAAGGTGACTAATTTATCAATGGTAGAGGATGTTCTGAAAGTATTGTTTCTAGAATAAGAATTGGGTGGAGGAAGTTCAGAGAACTACTACCTCTGTTGGTAACAAAAGGATTCTCTCTCAGAGTGAAAGGTAGACTATATGATGTTTGTGTACGAACGGCTATACTCCATGGTAGTGAGACATGGGCTCTGAATGGAGAAGACATGTGTAGACTGGAGAGGAACAAAGGTTGTATGCTCCATTGGATGTGCAACATCAGTTCACATGTATGGCAAAGTGCAAATATATTGAGAGAAAAGTTGGGCATAAGAGGAATCAAATGTAACATGCAAGAGAGAAGACTGCATTGGTTTGGACATGTGATGTGTGTGAATGAAGACAGCTGTATAAAGATGTGCCAATCACTGAAAGTGGATGGTGCCTGTAGAAGAGGGAGACCCAAGAAGACATGGGATGAAGTGGTAAGGACTGATCTCAGGACGTTGGGTCTAACGGAAGAAATGATAATGGACCGAGACGTCTGGCGATATGAAGTTCTAGTGAAGACCCACACATATCAGCAAAACTGAGTTCTAGAAGTGCTGTGAGTCCCACCCACACTTAACAAGAAAACTTCTTACACACCCTACCACAACAAACCCAAACATGTCTCTACATCTCTTCTCTTCCCTCAATATTTCTGCTTCATGCACTATGCTTACCTCCCACTCCCCAACCCTGTCTTCTTGGCCCTGTACCACTTTATCATTGCTCTCTACTAGTTCCTAACCTGTGTGTTCCATCCACACGCCCTGTCTCACTGTATTACTGCTATCTGCTAGTCCCCAACCTGTGTGTTCCACCTACACGTTACAAGAAAACTTTTCACTTTTTTTTTTGTCTTACAAGCACTTGATGACTCTGCCAGTGTAG
>NC_068996.1:37843541-37845535 GCF_001194135.2 Octopus bimaculoides | reverse complement strand
GTGTGCTCTTCCGATCTACATAAGATTATAATACACACACACACCTACTCATCTGTCTTGTTTTCCACAAAGCCTTTCTTTATAACTTATCAACACTTCCTTTTACTGGCAACTTCAGTATTCTTGCTGTCCTTAATAATTATTATGATTAAAACTAGGAAACCAATTTTTCTTGTTCTTTAAGTCTTCTACTATCAGTGTAGTTATATAAAAAAAAACCTATAAAATATATCATTTTTAATCAATGGAAAATGTATATCTACAAATAAAAACAAACCAAAAATAAACTGAAGAAACACAAAAAGAAATTAAACTATAGAGATAGCTGGATAAACTTTTTTGTTTCTGGAACAAGATACATGAAATAAAAGAGAAATACCATTGCGTCATTGTATACAACAGTACATTTGAGAACAAAAATAACATCCACAAGAACAACATTAGCAGAAATAATAAGAAAATCTTAGTATTTCCATATGTGGATCTGATGAGTAGTAGTGGAAATTAGTTTTAATAAGAGAGGACTAAGATCAATAGTCTTCAGTTGCACCAGCATTTTCTGAGAGAAAAAGAAAGATAAATCTACAATCATAATTAAGGATTTCCTGCAATGGAAAATGATTAAGAAAATATTGAAAAATGATATTTTAAACTTACAGAATCTTCCCCATGTGTTTTGGAGTCTGTACTGGTCTCCTCATACAGACTAGATTTATCCAGTGAACTTGAATCTTTCAGAGAAGTTGCTTGTTCAGAAGATTCTGATTCATTAGCAGATTTGGTTTTAGATGATGATTCTGTTTTCTCCAGAGACTCAGTGTCTCCAATGGATTCTGCCTTATCTTGTGACTGGTCAAGTGAGCCGGGTTTAGAGTCTAAATTCTGCTGTTGGTCAGATAAATCTGACTCGACAGCTGATTCTACTTGATCCAAAGAACCAGATGTTTGTTTTGTAGATTCTTCAGGCTTACTAGAATCAGTTGTTTTGCTTTGTTCTGCATCAACTACTTCAGTCTCTGCTACTGCATTTACATCTTTGGTTTCTTCAGATGCAGCAGCAGAATCAGAAGAATCTTCAATGTCAGAAGTTGGTGGTTTTTCACATTCCTTTGGTTCAGATACTTGTTCTCCAGTAGAAGCTGTGGTTGTGGTTGTAGTAGTAGTTGTTGTTGAAGTGGAATCATCAGTTTTTGCTGAAATTTATATAAAAAAAATATTTAGAAATAATTGCCTTAATATATATGATATTTTGCTTAGACTTAGCAAGACTAATAATCTGGTGTAGAACTCAATATATGTACGGTCCAGAACATAGTAATATATGAATATAGAGTGGTAATAAAAACATCAGAAAAACCAAATGTTATGTATTGAACTTCATTAGCTTACAGCTGTTTCTGCTATAAGATGTGGTGAACTCTTAGTTGAGTATCAGCATAACATCCAATAGCTTCATCAGAACCTTGAATATGAAGTGCACTTTATCTGGGAAGTTACATTTTCAGAAGATCCAGGTGATGTGAGTGAGAAAGTTTATGTTGATGGTTAAGGAAAGTTCTATCCCATATATAAATATGGTTCAGGGATCCAAAAGTAGGAAGTTTGTAAGCTTCAAGCAGTAGGCAGTCAATATAGAGAACAAAAAGTGGACAGTATACAGTAAGATACAATAACAATTTATTGACATTGAGGGTTACACATTTTCCCCCAAATTGAAATTGCAAAAAAATCTGTGAAACGGATAGTTTTTATACAGCTCACTATTAGCAACTAATGTTGCTTAAAATGCAAATAAAGTTCCAAATTGAGAAGCTACATAGGCGCAGGAGTGGCTGTGTGGTAAGTAGCTTGCTTACCAACCACATGGTTCCGGGTTCATTCCCACAACATGGCACCTTGGGCAAATGTCTTCTACTATAGTCTCGGGCTGACCAAAGCCTTGTGAGTGGATTTGGTAGACGGAAACTGAAAGAAGTCCGTCATATATATGTATA
>NC_068996.1:37840811-37843531 GCF_001194135.2 Octopus bimaculoides | reverse complement strand
CCTTGTGAGTGGATTTGGTAGACGGAAACTGAAAGAAGTCCGTCATATATATGTATATATATATATGTATGTGTGTGTATATGTTTGTGTGTGTATATGTTTGTGTCTGTGCCCCTCCTCTCTATCACCTGATAACTGATGGTGGTGTGTTTAGGTCCCCGTAACTTAGTGGTTCGGCAAAAGAGACCGATAGAATAAGTACTAGGCTTCCAAAGAATAAGTCCTGGGGTCGATTTGCTCGACTAAAGGCGGTGCTCCAGCATGGCCGCAGTCAAATGACTGAAACAACTAAAAGAATAAAGAGTAAAGAGTATATGTTTCTTAACCAGCTGTCACTCAATATACAAGTGTTAGGCAATGAACTCTTCTCAACATAGTTAATCATCAGGTGGCAATTACTTTAATGAAGTTTACATGCAGCACAGAATTCCTAAGTCAGCCATAACACAATGGTGAGTCCAACTGAACAGAAAAATCAATAGCAAAAAAGAAAAAAAAACCCCCAAAAAAGCAACCAAAAAGTTTAGAGCCAAAGAGTAGGAAGAAAATGAGAAAGAAAAGGAAAGAAAGAAGAAAAAGAATATCGTTATGGGGGATGTATTGGCTGTACTTGAAAAGACATGTCAAGTTAAGTAAAACTACTGTCTTCCATACATACAGGCTTGTCTTTTTAGGTGCTGGTACCACATAAAAACACTTGTGCTGGTGCTGTGTAAATGCACCCGTGCTGGTGGCATGTAAAAAGCACCTGACACTCTCTGTTAAGCAATTGGCATTAGGAAGAGCATCCAGCCATAGAAACCACGAGGGGCTGATGAAATATATAATATAAACTTTTATTTTAGAAAATGACTGTGTATTAGACTTATTGAATTTTAAAATAGTCCGGGAGAAAAATGCAAAAAGCTGGCTATCTAGAACACTTAGTAGCTTTTGCTGTGGAAGAGAATCTTATAAATTAGAATTCGAATGAGTTAAAAGGCTTTTAAAGTATAGCAGACGTATACCTGTAGTAACCCTGAATTGATAAGAAGAAATTTATTTACCTTGGCCATTTGATAATGAAGGTGGTGTTAATCTATCTGGTGTTGGTAATGTGACCATAACTGGAGGAGGTGGGGCAAAATCTGGGGGACCACCTTTTACAGGAGTCAGCAAATCCTGCTTGAAAAGATAAAAACAAAAAGTATAAATTAATATTACATTTCATTTGAAATTTTTTTAATTCATATCGACTCATGCAAGTATGGTAAAATGGATGTTAAAATCTATGATGATTGACCAATGTAATAATTTTTCTCCCTCTTTATATACATGTATGTCCTTATTCAGCTTTATTTCAAGATTTCTTGCCAACAGAGAAAGAGTCAGTTTCTAACCTAGATCCAAGACTCCTTTATTGGAATCTCAAAATATCAACAGGATGTTTTTGCATGTATGTATATGTGCAGCATTTGGAGTCAGTGCATGTGCAGATTTGTATGTTTTGTTTTGTGCATGTATTCTCATGCATATAGTTGCATATCTAGACATACTCATATATACTTAAATGATAAGCTTTTGGAAAGTTTTACAGATTTTTACAGTTCTAGTGATGGCTTGGATCTGTAGTCTTCAAATCAGCTTTCCCCTTTCTGGCTTGAGAAGCCTAATTTCTCATAACTGGTATTTAGGCAGTGTGCTACATATTCCAGTGCCCCAAAATTACAGGTATAAACCTGAACTTGTAATGTGGATAGAGTAGGTGTACATGTATGTGTATGTATGTATTCATGTATACATGTGTGTATACATGGATGTAAATATATGCACATATGTAAGTATGTGTGTGTGTATATATATATATATAAGAGGGGGTACCCAAAAGAAACTGGAATTTTGCAATATTTTATTCCTTTAGTTTTACATGTTTACACTTTTATTGCCTTCAATGTATTGCTCCATTTGAAGCAATACATCTGTCCAGATGTGTTTTCCACTGTTCAAAGCAGTGCTGGAACTCATGCAAAGTGATGCCTTTTAATGCCTCTGACACTTCTTTCTTCACCTCTTCTACATCTGCAAATTCCATAGCACCAGCTTTCGTCACCAGTGATGACCTATAAACAAAGGTCAGGATCAATTTCCAACTGTTGTTTCAGTTCACGGCACACATTCAGTTGTGACTGCTTTTGATCTTCTGTGAGCAGGCGAGGCACAAATTTTGCTGCAACTCTTTTCATTCACAATTCCTTGCTCCAAATTTTTTGGCAGGAGCTCCAGGACACACCAGTCATATAAGAAAGTTCAACAATTATTCATTGATGGTCCCCCAAGATCAGTTCATGGATTTTCATTTGTTTGGGAGGTTGATGGATGCCTTGAATGAGGTTGGTCTTCAAGTAACAAGTGACCATTCCTAAAGCGTGAAAACCATTCATAAACTTGCATTTTGCACATGGCAGCATCCTTGTAAGCCGTCTGGAGCATGACAACTTTTTTAGGTGCTGTTCCTTCATTTCAGACATCGCAAAAATTGACAAATGCGGGAGAAGCACTGCAAAGCAAAGATGCACCAGGTGGCAGTAGGACTACACTTGATGCCACTGGTCAACATACTGATGCCTGAGGGACACATCAAGTGGATTCTAGTGGTGAAAGCCAAAACTATAATGGGCTTGTTCCACAAAGCCTGTTTCCAATTACTTTTGAGTACCCTTTCATATATATATATATATATA
>NC_068996.1:37835393-37840619 GCF_001194135.2 Octopus bimaculoides | reverse complement strand
ATATATATAAGTAAGAGGGGGATAAAACATTGTTACATCATTTTGATAAGTACCACTAATCTCTTAGCTCTTGAGTCACTTTGTAACTTCTTTCACTTAAAAAATAATATATATATATATATATATATATATATATATATGACAGTAACTGAAAGAAAGCTGTTGAACATGTCTGTGTGTGCATTTGTATCTCCTTATCTTGACATCATGCAATAGTTGTAATCAAGCATTACCATCAAACAAGCAGTGTTCTTCATTGCCAATCTCCTATGTCACATTATGGGAAATCTTACCTTGCTTGGAAACAGGTGAGAATTGATGTCAAGAAGAGTGTCCAGATGTAAAAGAATCTACCCCAATGAATTTTGCCTGATTCATGCAAGCACAGAAAGATGATATTGAAATAATGATGATGATGTATGTATGTATGTATGTATGTAACAATAATGTATGTGTATGTAACTGTGCACATAAAAATATTGTATTTACATATACAGACCAAATGCTGTGATTTTGTTACCATTTTTACTAAGTCTAAACAGAATGATTGCTCAAATGGTTACTGTGTTAACTTAGTTGTTTACTATGTACACTAGTTATCACTCTGACAAGCTGCTTAATCATCATTCTATCACATATATAGCCATAACATCAGGCATGAAGCAAGGTTGAATCATGCAAATCTGAGATAGTAACTATTTTACCATTTTCAAACATAAACTTCGGAAAATCAGCTGACTGCCTATGGGATATAACAGTCCAACTGATTTTGTTCTTTCTACAAAATGAGACATGCATTTGGTTGTGGAGACCATACTTCTTGGTCAGGCTATGTGCTTCTCTTTATTGACTAGTGATTAAAGAATTCAGGGTTAAAAACCAGTTAAGTGGACCATCAGAAGAAAGAGAATGTCACAAATTGAAATTATGGTAAACCTTTTTATGTATACATTGGTGAAACAACTGAATATCTATTATTTTTTATTATATATGTTAGTTGATTTATAATCATCCAAGTTTTAGCCATGTCATTTGTTCACCATGAGAAAGAGCATATCAAGCTGAAATTATGGTAAATTTTTTAATGCATATTTTGGTGAAACTCTCTTTTTTAAATTATATATGTTAGTTGATTTATAATCATTCAAGTTTTAGTTGTGTCATTTGTAAAGGATTATACTGTTTTGAGCTTTGCTCTGCTCTAGTATTTGATCTATTATCTCAGTGTCGGAAAGTGTTCATGTGTTTTCTGAATTTGGTATCTTCGACAGCACCTGAATTATCCTCATCATCTAGTTGAGCTTGCTCAGACATTTTAAACCCCCACACACAATCCAGCTCCGTCCTGCATTAGTTGAAGCAAGTCTTTTGGTTAGTACTCAGTGTCTCTGGTGAATTAGTCTATGAGGTGCATCTAAAAAGTATCCAACTTTATTTTTTCCTGCCATAAGTAATGCCTCGAGGGCAAAATCTTTAAGGTAGAAGGTGACACTACTCTTCTTTAAATAGAATTTTTTTTGTGCAACTGTAGAGTCTGTCATTTTATATAGAGCAACAGCCTGGATACTTACCAAATCTAAGCTAGATGGAACTTACACCTGAATGTTAAGAGCAGTCTTAAACATATCTTGGAGAACTCATCCCATCAAGAAACAGTTGTATGGAGATATCCTGCCTGTTTCCACCATAATAAGGGAAAAGTGTTTGTGCTTTGTAGGATATTGTTGGTGAGCTAAACAAGAGCTGATAAGTGACCTGAATTATACTCAGACTAAATGCATTATGATTTAAGCTTCAGGTTCTGGATAGAAATATAACCATGGTTTTTCTACAATTGAACATGAAACCAGTGTTGTAGTTTACTTCCAGGTAAATTCTAAATGAGCAGAACTATGAATAAAGGCATTCCAGCCATGACCACTCTGTCATCTTTAGAGGCTGTTTAAGTTTACATTATCTTGTGTGTTCTTCCCTTTAAAGACAAGAATACGATATGACAGATATTGCTGCTATTTCTAGAAGGTTGATTGAACAACGATGAGAAACATTTACCTTTTTCTTTTCTAAATTCTCTTTTAGAGTTACTAATTAATTGACTGATCAGTTAATTATTATTTATGATTCTTCCATTGAGTTCTAGTTGAAAGTAATATCTAAGTCTGAATAATATTTAAGGCCAGAACTAAATATATCTTACAACTGGTGATCATTAACTAACTATTGTCTAGGAATTATGACTTTGAATATATGTAGTTGTGTTGGTATTTGTGTAGTTGCTAAGAATTTTCTTTCAGAATTATAGAGTACTGGTCTTGTCATCTGAACATTAGGCAAAAGTCCACGAAACTAAATACATGTAGCATATACAGCAGATTTAATTAGTCCAGAGTCATAGAACTGGATGAGAAAACTATATTAAAAAAGTAGACAATTGAACATTGGTGGTGACTTATAAACCTGAACATATCTGCCAAGTAAATTCAATGAAAATTTGCTTTCAGTTAACATTCAAACTGTGACCAGTCAATTAAACATCCAAAATGAAACAGGATTTGCTTGATTTTTCAACAATGTAAAATGAGAAAAATTGAAAAAAACGTTTAAAATAAAAATGAAGAAAAAGCACAAAAATAAAACAGTAAAAAAAATGTACTTGAAAACAAAATATAAAAAGAAAAATGAAACAAAATGTAGACTTTGTTACTTGATTGTGATTCAGGTTGACTTTTGATTTACCATATGAATGGTTCTAGATACAACTGTGTTGTTAAGAAGTTAAGTTCACCTTACAATTATATATTTTTTTGGGTTCAATCCCAAAGCAGGCATCTTGAGCAGGTGTCTTCTAGCATAAGCTTTGGGTTGACCAAAACCTTGGAAGTGAAATTTGGAAGGTGGAAATTGCAGAAATCAGCTAGATTCACATGTATATGTATAAGGGTAAAGACCCTCATTGGTCATGAATGACCATGGAATTGCACCTAGAAAGTTACCCTTCGAGGCACAGGTCCAGACAAGGTTGTTTAAGGAAGACCAGCAGTCGTCCATGCATACCAGCCTCCCCTCTCCATGCCACCGATGTTATCCAAAGGAAAGGAAAAGGTCAATACAGCTTGGCACCAGTAATGTTGCAACTCATTTCTACAGCTGAGTGAACTGGAGCAATGTGATATAAAGTGTCTTGCCCAAGAACACAACACAGCTTGGTCCAGAAATTGAACTCACTACCCCATGATTGTGAGCCCAATGCTCTATATCTATACTTTGTCTTTTTTTGTCCAGATCTACTTTGCCTTAGTTCATATCAAGGCTGATAAAATAGAAAGGTGTGTTTCTGGATATAATTGCCTAAAATCCTTGTAAATGATGTTCTTTTTATAAACACATTCCAATGATTAATCAGTAAACAAATTAAAATAATATTAAGACATTAAATAGTAATTAATGGAACAAAAGATGATTTTGATTAAGATGTGAGGTAAGTATATTTGCAAAAGAGACACACTGAGATAGAGTAATGAGTGAGGGTGTTAATTTTAGTATCAAACCAAATGATCCTGGAGCTATGATGTAAAGGCAGGAGTGAGAAAAGTAGAGGACAATAGAAATCAACTTTGAGCACTAAAAATACGTTTCTAGTATTGATATAAATTTGTTATATCCTTTATGTTGGAAATCTATATGGTCATCTACTTCTGAGGAGAGCATTTCTTTAAAACTGATTTAAAATGGAGTCACTTGAAATGGTTGTAATGTATTGATACCTGGACATCTTATTTACATTCTACTGACCTAACTTGGAGCTGTGCGTACTATACCAGACTGACTTCGTGCTTCAATTTACGTACCTAATTCAACTGAATCTTATATATATATATATATATATATATATATATATATATTTACACACACATTATTATTATTTAAAATAGTTTCATTCAACCCCGTGCAACTTAAAGTTTAGGAAACTTGTTACAGGAACTTAGCTCAAATGTGTATATAAATAAACCAACACAAACATGTGTAACTATATTAAAATATTCAGATCAGACTCTTTAACCAAACTTTTAGCATGAAAGCTTCATTGGGAAACAGCAAGCGGAAAAGATATTGACAAGCCTTTAAAATGTGTTGCACTCTTCTATAGAGGAGAGGATTTTTACATGAATTGGACAAGTTCTTCAATTAGTAGAACTTCTGCCAACAGTTGTGGATGTTCAATTTAGGCTGTTTAGGCCATTTGGTAAGCCATGGAGGGTCACTATAAAGAACAGTTATTCAATATCCAGTCAATTTTTCAAATCTGATATTTGAAATTCAGTTTCTGTACATAAATATGAACAATAAAAAAAAAATCCATAAATTAAGATAACTATTTTACCTTTCTTTTAAAATGCTACCATACAATGTACTTTTTTTTACAGTAGTTAGTGACGTTTATACTTTCCCAAGATCCATTGGCTCTATATATTAAGTGAAATGTTTTCAGGGATTAAAAGAAATTTATTTTAAAAATTGTCTAAGAGTAAAAACAAAGGAACAAATGAGATATTCTCCACTCAGAAACTGGGATCAAAATAAATACAGCAGTATGGTATGGAGTCCACTAAAGTTTCCCAAAGTTTAGATGATGGTGTCAGACTGGGCAAAAGTTTAAGTCTACCACTTAGTTAGAAGTGAGTGATACCATTGCATGCAGAATCTGATCTGGAACAATGTTATTAGATGATATTATCCCATACCTCAAAGCATAAATAATAGTTATAAAAACCAAATTTGTTTCTTATTTAAGCAAAAATACTTTTGAACAAAATAAATAAAGCAGGAATAAGAAAAACAAAAAAAAACAAAATTAATAAGAGAAAAGAGAATGAAAATGAACATGCTTTGATTAAATCTCACACCACCTGCAAAGCTATTTAGCTGCTGTTGTTACTTGCTTTTAAATAATTTCGATAGAATATATTTCACTGACATGTTATTGTTATAAATATTTTTTGTTAATATTCACTAAGAAAGCAATGTTAATGAAGAAGCAATGCCGCACCAAAAGACCTTTTGTTTGAATTTTAAACCTTACCCGGAAGTTTCAAGACTTTCCTTCAAACAAGAGAAATAATATTAAATAATAATAGGAAAAAAAATAAATAAAAATAAAAGATTAAGACACACACACACACACACATATATATATATATATATATATATATATAAATATATAAATAT
>NC_068996.1:37832436-37834910 GCF_001194135.2 Octopus bimaculoides | reverse complement strand
CAAACTGCCTATATGTATACATATATTTGAGATTACAATCATACAACCAAAGTCGCATGGTAAATGAGGGTAAAAAATGTTAGAAAAATGGCAAAGGCAACAAATACATAGAAACACCAGCTGCATGAAATGCAAGTACTAAAGTGTGCATCAATATACTTAATGTAGTTGGAAACCAAAGAAATTTGATAAAAATTATTACACACTATAAGTGAGTAGAAAGAAAAAGTTATTAACCTTAATGATAATTCTGATAAAAAAAAGGCAGGGGAGACAACTTTAAGATATAAATTAATTAAAATAAATTAACAATTTAATCCTGTGGAAAGTGAATTTGATTTTTGGGAGTATGGTGTTATACTGCAGCAAAAGCAAATATTTTGCAAGCAATATTATGTAGTATTCTAAAGGATTTAATTGAAATCATTAATTATAAACACTTTTAAATTAACATGTTTATGCTGTGCTTGAGAAGGCCTGTGAAGCCAAGTGAAATTGCAGTCATGGCTGATGCCAGTGTCATGTAACTGGCATATAAAAAGTACCATTCAAATGTTGGGCCTCACGGAAGTAATGACAAGTGACCGAGACCTTTGGTGATATACTGTGCTTGAAAAGACCTGTCGAGCCAAGTGAGATAATAGTCATTGCTGATGCTGGTGTTATGTAACTGGCACCCATGCCAGTGGCACATATAAAGCACTCATGACACTCTTGGAGTGGTTGACATTAGGAAGGGCATCCAGCTGTAAAAACCATGCCAAATCAGATTGGAACTTGGTGCAGCCACTAGCTCTCCAGATGTCAGTCAAACCACCCAATCCATGCCAGCATGGAAAATGGATGTTAAAAGATGATGATGATGATGTTCAATATGAAATCAGAAGTAAATTTTTAGGTTCATATTCATTTGCTGTTATGAGAAGAATTTCTCATGATATATTGGACCAAGCCATCAGAGGAAAAAGTCTTCAAGGAAAAAATATGTCTAAAATAATAGTAAAAAAAAAAAAAAATTAAATATGGCTGTTGCATTTGAGTGTCTATAAACTATGAGCCTTTTTGAGCTAAATAAGGTTATATTAATGGGGCAGTTTGATTTGGAAGAAATATCAGCCACAACCATCTCAAATCATACCTCCATTGTCTTAAAAAGAAGGAATACACATTAAATAACATAACTTTAGAAGTCTCTAAAAAGTTGGGGTAGTTGAGGTTGTAACATTTTCAGTTATAGCTTTGCTCAATCAAAGTTGACTTGAAATTAAATATCAACAACCTAAGAACATTTATAAAATATTTTTCTAAATGAAATCGTTAGTAAGGAATACTTGATATTAATTTCAGAATATTTTTGCATGTATGAATTTTGTTATAAAATATTATAAAATCAATGTGAACATATAGTCTCACATATTTTTTTTTTCAAATTATTTTTTTTCAAATTTCAATTGCTGTTATGAGAATTTCTCTTGATATATAGGACAAAGTCATTTATCAGAGAAAAAAAGTAAGCTTTTTTTTTGTGTTGTTTGTTGGAAGCGCAGTAATCATTCCTTGATGGATGAAGAGAATAAAACAATTTTCCTCTTTTTCTAACAAAAGACTTAGTATAAAATATCAGGAAAATTTTCTCTCAATAGCATAAACCTGTAATCTTAAAAAGTATTTCAGCCATATTGTAAAGTGTTAATGCAAAACTTGGAGCAACAGTTGTTAAAAATCTGTTTTAATTGCTATTGTTATTATCATCATCATTAGGGCAGTGAGCGGGCAGAATTGTAAGCACACTGGGCAAAATGCTTAGCAATATTTCGCCTGTCTTTATGTTCTGCCAAGGTTGACTTTGCCTTTCATCCTTTCAGGGTTGATAAATTAAGTATCAGTGAAGCACTGGGATCAATGTAATTGACTCGTCCCTTCCTCCAAAATTTCAGGCCTTGTGCCTTTAGTAGAAAGGATTATTATTATTATTATTATCATTATTAGCATGTTGGCAGAATCATTGGCATGCCGGGGAAAATGTTTAGTAGCATTTTGTCTGTCTTTACATTCTGAGTTCAAATTGCATGGAGGTTGACTTTGCTTTTCAGCTTTTCAGGTTTGGTAAAATAAGTACCAGTTGAATAATGGGGTCGATATAACTGACTTATTCCCACCCCCAAATTTGTTGGCCTTGTGCCAAAATTTGAACCCATTATTATTATTATTATTATTATTATTATTGCATATTTCCCATCAATAACTAAGACCAAAGTTCGATAAAAGACTGACTATATTTTAAATGTAGAGTATAATAAATTCATTTATTAAGGTTATTGATCTTAGAGCTAGCTTAATGTTTCAACATTTTATCACAGACATCAGAGGTTGTATATGGTAATATCAACTATTTTCATTTTATTTAAGTAAGGTAAAATTAAAAACAGCAAAAAAAAAAAAAAAAAAAAAAAAAAAAAAAAAAAAAAAAAAAA
>NC_068996.1:37790380-37832332 GCF_001194135.2 Octopus bimaculoides | reverse complement strand
ATATATATATATATATATATATATATATATATATATATACATACATACACACACACATGCACACATACATACACAAACGCATATTTCCAATAAAAATGATAGAAATTTGCTTACTTCTGGTTCACCATTTTCAATTAATTCTTCCACAACTAGGGAAGGGAAAACTCCAATCTCTCCTTCAATTTCCCCCTGCCAGAATCCATCATCAATGCCGTTTTCATCTTTTCTAATTATTCTAATATATGTACCCTCAGTAAAAGATAGTTCATCATCTGTATTTCCCTCATAATCATAAAGAGCTCTAGCCCAAATTTCACCTGTAAGCAAAATTTGAAAATAAATATGTTTATTAACATTTGTGAATGCTCAGAGTTTGAAAGATTAAAACTAAAAATTTCTCAAAGAAGTTCGTTTTTATTGAGTTCTTTCCTAAATATTTTTAGTTTCAAATGTTTTTATACATTTAGAATAGGAAAAAAAAAATCAACTCAGGAAGTATATTCAACATATGATTATGATGAGTCAGCTCCATTTGCAGATGTTAGGCAATATGAGAACTTCCTTGACAACTTAGGGTGAGAATCAAACTGATTGCTTTTATTGCTACTTAAGATTGTATAGTTTCTGCTTACCTTTAACAAATACATACATATACATACATTCAGAAATTTGCAATTATATAAGTATACAATAGTAATATACAAATATATTTTTTATATTATTTTATGACTAAAATAAATTGTAGTCATCAATCATCAATAAATATCAACAATGTAAACTATATATGAACAAAGAACTAGGCACACATTTCTCTGTGTGTAACTTCTCCAGAACAAAGAGGAGAAACAGAACTCTATACATAAGTATTATATACTCATGTTATATTTCTTTTTAATCAATAGAAAGTGAGTGGGGTTTATCAAACTTTGATAAGTACCATGCATAAAACTCTTGTTTCTTAAGTTACTTTTATAATGTTCTGATTAAAAAAATGTGTGTGTGTGTGTGTGTGTGTATTAAAAATGGAGAAGGCCAGCTTATGGTATTACCTTAGGTTTCTCGTCCATAAAGGGTTTAGCTTTATAGTGTATCATCAGATCCCAAAAACCTGTTGGCCTATGACTTCTTGAATATATGGAGAAACCCTTTAAGGACAGGAAACCTAAGGCAATCCCATAAACCAGCCTTCTCCATTTTTAATATATACTGCTCCACATCTTAGAGTGTGCTTCTTCTTTCAGATTTATGTTTTTTACAAACAATGTGTGTGTGTGTATATATATATATATATATATAGATATATATATATATAGATGTTTATGTATTTGTTTTGCAGGATTCTTGATTTGAAATTGTGTGTTGATGTGTGTTGAAACAGATATTGTTATACTTGGGGATGGTCATTTTTTCCCAATCAAACACAAGCACTATTTATTTGATCTTCACTTTAGTTTTTATACATATTATTTTTAGTTTATTTGTCTATCAAAGTTCTTTTGTCACACATTCTGTGACATCTTCAGTGACTCTCTGTTCCATGTGTTTCCCCCTCTTGTCCTGTCTTTAAATACTTTCATCTGAGTTTGACATTTGTTTTGGTCAATATTCAGTGTTTTTACATTTCTGCTTATCAACACAACATATGGAACAAACTCTGAGTGGCAACGAAAGGCAGTCTCAGTATCAAATAAATAATGCATGTGTGTGTGTGTGTGTGTGTGTGTGTGTGTGCCAGCGTAAATGTCAACTGAAATTTTGTGTAATCTCAATAAAAATAAAATGGAGAAAAATATTCCAAGAAAGGTACATACCGTCATTAGGAATCAGTGGAAGGTTTGGAACAGCGGGTATCTCTGAGGTAGTTTGGGCAGTAGCTTGCTGTACTTCAAGGTCTCCAGAGGAAAATGAAGATGCCACATCGTAATGAGTAACATCACTTGGTGGTTCCATATGGTTTGTCATTGTAAAGTCTGGGGGTGGCGGCATATCATTGTTGTCTTGTCCAGCAGCTCTGATTTCTTCAGCAGTCAAGTCAGTAGCTGGGGGTATGTCGGGTGCTGGCGGCAGGTCAGGAGTGGAAAGAGCTGCATGAGGTGGTGAAGACATTGACGGCATATCCAAACTACTGGATGGATCGTATGTCTCCATTGATGCTGTTGTGGTAGGTTGCATACTGGGTTGCTCACCATCTTCTAAGAAACGAACGTAACTTTCGGGAATGAAACCAATTTGGCCTTGTGAATCTTTGGCCTAAAACACAAGAAATTAGAAAAGAACAAATGAAAGAGAGAGAAAGAGAAAGGGGAGAGAGAGAGAGAGAGAGAGAGAGAGTGAGCGAGTGAGAGAGAGAGAGATAGAGAAACAGGTAGCTAGCAGGAATGATAGGAAATAGAAGAAAGGAGAATAATTGGACAAGCGGATGCAAACATTCATAAGTACATGTGTATGTGTGTGTGTGTGTGTGTGTGTGTGCACGCATGTAAGGAGTCTCTGTAGAGTAATAGGATTTCTGATTGAATTTAGTATCAAGGGCAGGATGAGTCCCTACCAAACTTACTTACTCATGATATGTCATGTGAACATAATGCCTTCAAAAGAACCTCTGGTAATACATTCAGATTTGTTTTTAAATATATTTTTATATGTTTGTCTATATCTATTCAGTTACCTATATACACATGTACATACACAAACACATGTATAAGGAGGAAATAGAAAGTGGATGCAAGCATATAAATATATAAATACATGTACACACTTATTCATATGTGTGTGTGAGTGTGTGTACATATATATCAGGTCATTAAGAATGAAATGTCTGATTTTCTTATGCATCAAGTTTGACAGTTGTTAACTCTTACTGCTTTATCCTGACAAGGCTTTGGTCAGCCCGAGGCTATAGTAGAAGACACTTGCCCAAGGTGCCACAGAGTGGGACCGAATCCAGAACCATGTAGTTGGAAAGCAAGCTTCTTACCATACAGCCATGCCTCCACCTACACCCCCCCCCCCACGAGTTTGGTGATACAAATGGGAATATAGAATTCAAAGCATGAATATATGTGTTTAACAGTCTGATGAGTGCCAATGCACAAAACTCTGTATATGTTTTTTCACAAAAATATATCTAAATTCTGATTGGGTGATGAAAAAAATTTTAATAACTTTATTAACCAAGTACACACATACGCATATTTGTAATGATTTTAATATCGTATTAAAAAAAAAAAAAGGGTCTGCAGCCTTGACTATTAAAGGCTCAGGAAAACTAGAAATATTAATGTGTTCTTCTCTACAGGAAGGAGTTTGCTTATCTGAATTTTTCCATTATTGTAATGAATGTTGTTCAATAGGTGTCGAATTGGCAGAATTTTTAGCATGCCAGGTGAGTTGCTTAATGGTATTTCATCTGTTCTTACATAATGAGTTCAAATTATGCCAAGGTCAACTTTGCCTTTTATCCTTTCAGGGTCAATAAAACAAGTACCAGTTGAATACTGGAGCCAATGTAATCAATTTAACTACTCCTGAGTATGATTATAAAAACTGCATCTGTCTGCTAAGCTATGTTGAGCAAACATAGGAGAGCAGGTTCATCAAACCAATATGATCTCAAGCTCATATTCATGGCCTCCCATCAGATCGTGGTTGGTGGAGAGAACATGCTAATGCCCTTGTCCTGCAGTGGGATGAACATGGACAATTTAATCCAATCCAATGTTGTTCAATAGGAATACCAAGAAAGATATGAGATAGAGATTGCATGAAATGTTTATATATATATATTTTTTCTCTTTTACTTGTTTCAATCATTGGACAGTGGCCATGCTGGGGCACTATCTCAAAGAGTTTTAATCAAATGAATCAATCCCAGCACTTATTATTTTTTTTTGTAAGCCTGGTACTTATTCTCCTGGTTTATCATGCTAAACTAGTAAGTTACATGGATGTAAACAAACCAACATCAATTGCATGATAGTAATGGGGGGACAAACACAAAGAAAGACATATATATATAAACACACACACTATGGGCTTCATTCAGTTTCCTTCTACCAAATCCATTCACAAAGCTTTGGCCAGTCCAGGGCTATAGTCGAAGACATTTGATCAAGGTGCAACATAGTGTGGCTGAACCCAGAACTATGTGGGAAGCAAACTTTTCACCCCACTGCCAAGACATAATACGGGTGGTAAGAGGTGCAGGAGATATTTAGACAGTGCAAAAGTGGTAAAAAACCAGTCAGCTCTGAGAATCAGAGGCCACTGTAGTAGTCAGAGAAAGTGCAGTGTTATGAGCCGGTGTATCTATGGGTGGACGGTTTGGGTGTGTTGGTTCATGACTCAATAGAAATCAGTCTAAGTTCTATGTGAGCAGTATCAGCACCATCCAATACATAAATACATACATACACACATGCATTATCATAAAACCTACAAGACACACAAAACTATTCTTCATCTCCATCAGCCTCTAGACAAGAGAAGATTTCATTGTTTCAGGTGCTTTGGCAGCACAGTCCTTTCTAATGCTGCTAGCAGTACAAGTTGCAGGAGTTGATGAGAATAGCTGATACTGTATTGCTTGGTGCTAACTTCTTTAATTTCTTTTGATTTAGATAAGTGTTTTTTTGCTTTTGTTTAGCTCCAACTCAGTCTTGATCCAGTAGACATATGATCAAAAAGATTCCACTCTTGGATTTTTTTCTTTTACTGGCATTAGAACAATGTTACACAATGTATCCTTTACATATGCACATGTTGTATGTGGGGGCATATCAGTGTGGGTTAGTGTGGGCTGTAAATTCCAAGACCAGAACAAAGTTCAGTAGACAAGATGAATGCAGTTTTTCGTGCTTGTTTTCTTGAGTAAAAAATCTGCGACTTATCTACATGTATAACTAATACATAAAATATAAATTTAATTTCCATTTTGATGTCCTCATGTAATAAAAATTTATCTATAAACAGAACACAGATGTATATAGTATCACTATTGTTATCATTTTACAACTCCTACTTCTTATACCTTAATACTCTTTTACTTGATTCAGTCATCTGACTGTGGCCATGCTGGAGCACCGCCTTTAGTTGAGCAAATCGACCCCAGAACTTATTCTTTGTAAGCCTAGTACTTATTCTATCGGTCTCTTTTGCCGAATTGTTAAGTTATGGGGACGTAAACACACCAGCATTGGTTGTCAAGTGATGTTGGGGGGACAACCACAGACACACAAAATACACACACACACATATAAATATATATATCTATATATATATACGACAGGCTTCTTTCAGTTTTCATCTACCAAATCTACTTACAAGGCTTTGGTCAGCCCAAGGCTATAGTAGAAGACACTTGCCCAAGGTGCCACGCTGTGGGACTGAACCCGGAACCATGTGGTTCGTAAGCAAGCTACTTACCACACAACCACTCCTAATTTTTAAAAATCTTTTTATAAGTTAGTCAGGGAAGATAGTACAATGTCACTCCTCCATCAGGCTGGTGAAGTTGATGTTTAGCTTGAAGATTTTTAGATTATAATGTTTTCAGTAAAAGCATGAATGTAGAGAGAATTCCAGAGTGTTGCAGTTCCAGGAAAGAAAGGACATTACTTACTTAACCTTTTCATGTTATACTTTAAAATACATAATAATTTGTTGGGTCAGTTTAAATTCACAGAGGTGGACTTTGATATTAATAATTTTCTTCTTACACCAGTTACCATCAGTTGCCAAGAAGGTAGCTTCAACACAGTTGTTCACTACATCATAACCTATTATTTCAGAAATGGACATCATAAATCTAGAAAAACTGCTTGAAATAAAGACAAGATATTCATGGCTTTGCTCATTCAGAACTCATCTTGGGTTAAACAACAACCATCAATTATTAGTTTGTGTTTCTTATCACTTAAATTTACCATTTTCCAAAAAGCAAATGAGGGGTGTCCCATGTAATCGTTCAATATAGCAACCATGTTTCCACAAACTCTATTATCATTGAAATGTGGACTAAGTATTTTAAGCTGTAGATCTAAGAATTTTACATTTGAATGTCAGCTATAATGATGGAATGGGTCGGATAAGAATGTTGATTATATGATTCTTTGATTTGATTTTTGTGCCCAATCAGAGTTGAACAGCAGTAGCAACAACACCAACAAATGCTTACCCTAAAACCACACATCAACAATATTCTCTGTCATGATTATATTTTTAATGAGTAGCTTATATAAATATGTTCATTTATTTAAGTTAATTTTCAACATAATCAAGATTTTGGAGGGGTTTAGTAGAATATATAACTTTATATATTGGTATGCAATGTTGTCGACGAACTGGAATATTATATTTTTTATTTTACAATGAGATTTTCAATCGACATTTTGATTTAAATATGGATATTTTAGCAACAGTGGTCTCAGGTAAGTTGTTATGTATGGGGTTAAAATCAAAATCTTAATGGCTTTCAAGTTATCTTTCCTTTTCATTTCTATCAATGTTTGCTTAAATGTTTTTAATATAAATAAAATCCTTTGAAAAGAATTAGAGATTTGAAAATAACAAAACTCCAATAGGATTTCATTCTTGGAATGTAACATGTTTATTGGTTTGATGTTGGAAAGTACTAGCCAAGATATGAGTGTTAATTCATGAATTTAATAATAATCTATAATAAATTTCTTCAAGTTTTACACTAACTACTTACTTGGCTGTATGGAATATAATAGAGGAGTCTCACTAAGTGTTCAAATAGTTCTTTGTTTGATTTGGGAGACAGATGAGATTACTTAAAAAATATATGCAAGATAGATTTTTGAGTGATACACTAAGCATCCCTGGTGCTTAGATACCTTCAACTGAGTCTAATTTTCTTGTAAGCATTGGGGTCAGATCTTCATTTTGTATACAATATCAACCTTTCCTCTCACCATTCTTGGATGTCATGAAAAAGGTCAGAGGTACTATTCTTCCTTTTCTGACTAAGTCATAAAAATGAAAAGGGAGAAAAAACAAACTAATACTGATAGTACTTTGTACTTTTAGTTCTGCAAGCTGCTGCATAATGTTGAGGACTGCAAGGTAAAAACTGATGATAATGTAACAGGGTAGATTGGATTCTTTAGTGTTGTTAAAAAGAACCTGCCTCCCTGTCTAGAGCTTAATGTCTGGTAAAATGTGGACTGGTTGCATAATAAAATGCACCAAGTCTACACAAAAACATGCTTAGTGATAGGAAACGCATTTGGCCACAAGAACCATCTTCACTTAGCAATAAAGATGGCTGATTTTACTCTGTCATTGTACATGCGTGACAAATCATAAAGAGTGGTCAGATGTTGTGAGACCCTTCCAACCCATAGAAAAACATGTTAAATGAGGATGTTGACAATGGTGATGATGATTATTGTATTTAGTAGGGCCAGTAGAAGAAGGTATAGTTTAGAATGTTACATTATTATAGAAAAATTGCAGTTGCAGTTGAGTACAAATACTGTATACCAGTGTTTATGAATGACCTGAGATATAGTTGGCTTTCTAGAAATACTTCGATACTATCCTTTTTGCTTTCCAATAAAATATGAAAGATAATGAAATCTCCTTCCCAATGTAACTTATACTATAGCAGAGCTGAGAAATGGTAGTAGTAATACCACCACTACTACTACTACTTCATAGGTTCTTAATATCTCCTGCTCCCCATCTGAATATGTGGTTAAAGAGAAGATAATTAGGGAAAGATAAAACAACTTGGTGATGCTAACTACTTTAAGAACTTTAAGAACTACTAAAATCATGTGAGTAGGGACCAGATTAAAGACCTTTTTTTTTTTTAAATTTAATTTGTGTAACAAGAATAAAAATTTGAAAATACTAAGAAATATTTTTCTGAGTGTTATTTAATAGCTGTTGTTAATATATTGAAGGAAATAACGTGGTAAGCTGGCAGAATCATTAGCCTATCAGGCAAAATGCTTAATGACATTTCATTCATCATTACATTCTGAGTTCAAATGCTGTCAAGGTTGACTTTGCCTTTTATCCTTTTGGGGAAAATAAAATAAGTACCATTTGGACACAGGGGTCGTTGTAATTGCCTTACCCTCTGCCCCAAAGTTGTTGGCCTTGTGCCGAAATTTGAAATCAATAAATTGTAGGAATTTTGAATTTATAATGAAACCTTTTATGCAGCTAATTAGAAAGATATTTTGACTGGTGTTTACCCTATGCATGGCTGTCACTTTTGTGTTTCTTGTGATTCCAGTAGTTTTATTTATGTAGTGAACCAGGCATATTTTACCACCAAGGTGACCACTAAAGTGTTCTTACCAAATGCTTACCTGTACCCAGCCATCACCATCACCATCTCCTATCACTTCAATATTTTCATTTTCCTCCAGACCAAGCTCATCAGAGTTTGTGGCTTGGAATGTATATAAAGCTTGAGCATAAATTGGATATTGTCTGGAGGATGAGGAACTTTGGATAGCTGGGCTCATGGAAACTTGTTCTATTTCTGCAACTTCTTCTACATAGTCATCGTCATCATCAAAGTGTGTATATGTAGCTTCAGGTTCTTCTGTCGGCTGTGTACAAATGGGCATGGGGAAATTCATCAAACAATTTCATCATACACATCAAACAAGCATAGAGCATTTTGGAAATGTATTATTCTGTTTACCAGCAGAATAAGAAAATTAATTAAAGACAAAGTTTGGAGATATCTTAGACATAGAAGGATACGTTTCCATCATTCTCATTATCAATTAGCAAACAAAAGAAATGCAGATATGCAATTTTAACAGCCTTATATGATAACGAAATGAAATGCAAGAGTTTAAAGTCGGACAGATGCGAGATATTACAGATAGAAAAGTCATACAATTGCAGAGAATAAAAGCCTCTTAACACAAAGTTAGAGAAAATAGATTAATCCAGTATTTCAGCTTACCAAAACCTTAATCTTGTGGTTGTGAAGGAGCATGGTTTTGTGTTTAGACTGCTGGACCCATGATAATAATGTTGTGTGTTCTGTTTCTGATGCATTGTAACTTTAGGCAAAGTATTTCATTTCATGTTGTTCCAATCAACTCAGATTCAAATGAACTATGTCTGCTTCAAAGTGGCTCTTGCAGACTATTAACCCTAAATCTTACAAACGATGAGACACTGGTTGATGAGGCTTGTGAAAATTTAATTTTTTCTCTCTAACTTTTGCATTGTTAAGTGGTTTTTATTATCTTTCTATTTAAATATTGAAATATCCATATTTGATGTAAATTAAAAGAATGCTTTTGTATTTTATGATTTGATTTATTATCTTATATCATTCAATGAAATGAAAAAAAGAATTATAAGATTCAAGACTTGGAAGTTTGGGAGACTTGTAGAAAACAGTCAAGGGAAAGCAAACATCTATCCAGAATTTTTTTCCTTGTTTTATAGTTAAGCTTTTAGATAGAAGGAAAATGAATAGCACTGAATTCAGGAAAGGGGATTGTAGAATAGGAGAAAGATGCACAAATGACCGGGGATTAAAATTCAGGCAAAAAAATTCTGTGTATACTAACTGCAGTGATAATCATCTTCATACATACGTACATATGTATTTACTTGTTTCAGTCATTTGGCTGTGACCATGCTGGGGCACCATCTTGACTACACTTAGATATGTATTGTCTTATTGTTATACAAGTGTGTATTATATTTGGCTGTATGTATGTGTTTATAAAACTAAACTTAGTTTTATTAGGCTGTTTTGTTTTTAGAATTTTCTTTTTTCTCTTTGGCATAGTCAAAGAAATAATGCAATGCAACTAAACCACTGAGAGATAGTTATTTTTTTGTTTATCTTAATGAAGAATTACAAAATTTGAGAACCTTAAATTCAATAATACCTATTCTTATCTATTCCCTTTTGAGATACTTGAATGTATTATATATAATTTTTGTGGGGCTTTTATGAAACTGATAATAAAAGCTACAACTACAGCCACAAAACTCCATCAAAATGCAAGGTTAAATTACTTACTCCACTGGAACTTTCAGTTCTTACCGATGCTTGACTAGGTGTACGAGAAACAGCATCTGGTTCCGCAGCAAGACTATCTATTTGTGCATTGGTAAGCCATTCATCAACATTAACTTTTGTAGAGTGAAGCAAGGGAAAAATAAATATAAATACATTAGTTGAAAGCATAACTCTAGAAATAAGAAATTCTTGATATATAAAATAAATAATGACTTTTTAATACTGTTCTCAAAAGTAACATTTTCCAGTTTTTTTTTTAAAACATAAGAAAACTTAATGATAAGCAATACATTAAAACAACTGATGGTTTAATTAATGTCTTAACTAAATTACTAAATTTTAAAACTAATCTTTCATGTAAGTAAAGATAACTAATTTTAAACAAATGGCAATATTATTAATTATTAACATCAATTAAATGCAGGCAATATTATAGGTTAAGAACTTGAAGTCCAAGATGGCTATTGTTGTTGGAAATATTTCCAACAACCCCATGTGATCTGCCTTGACTGATAACAGCCCAGTTTCCAGTAGCAACCTTGAACTTTCTGCATTTCCCCATTTGGCCACCCGAGCCCACAAAAATTTAAGTTGCATGGGGCCCGAATCAAACTGTTTTAAATAAAAACATATGTAACTACTACTAATGTGCTGAGTGCCTCTTTCTTGTGCCCACTCACTCATATATATATATATATATATATATATATATATATATACACACACACACACACAATGAGTATATAGGGATTAATTATACAGGCAGGTACCATAAAAGTTCTCAGGTACAGTCTAGGTTCTGGCTAACCACATCAAGTAGTAAGAAGCATCAAGAATTGCTTAGGGTGAACAATCCTATTGTAATTCTTCTGATGGATAAATCCAGGTTCACTTTGCTGGATTATGAATATTTTCAGGAAAATCCCAAATAATTACAAAGAATACAGAGACTGGTACATCTTCAAATTTTTCTTTCAACTTTAACAGTATAATTAATTGCTAAAATTAAAAGAAAAATTTGAAGACATACCAGTCTTTGTATTATTTGTAACTGTTTTGGATTCACCCAAATATATATATTTTTTATTTAGGCTGAATAAAGAATAGGAGGCTTAGGGTTTTTCCTTTTAGTTCTGAGAGTACTCCTGGAGCAGGTGACATGTTGTTTCTCAAGCAATGCACTACATTTCAAGCTGTTCATGTCTACTCAGCTATAAAAAATATCAGCTAAGTTTTGGTGCAGCTTTCCCTTTCTCCAACATTCATACCCTGGATGTTCTGTTGGGTCAAGAGTAAAAAGGCTAAGAGGGTGTTATGTCTACTCATGACTACATAGGCTCCCAAAACAATCAGTGAAAGTATGGTACATGCTACCAACCCATGCATATTACATTATTTTTTTTTATCTTCTTAGCTATTTCACTTCTCTTTCTGTCTATCCTTATCTTACAAATTGCTCCTGTTTTATTAATAATGTTATTGTTGATAAAATATTTCTCAAAATAGCATACTTAGAAAATGATCCTAAAATAACCTCAATGAACTCCTAACTATGACAACCTAATAAAAACTAGACAACTGATAATTTTCTAGAGATGAAAAAGAATATTATTTATTCTTTGAAATGAAATTTTTACATTTGATTATTGCAGCATAACAGAGTATGTTGTAAAATTTCATATCTTATTGAACACTACCACAAAAACTAAGAATTTATAGTGATTTCATGCAGACAGCATTTTAGTTTCACTGTTGTTACATATGTTTGTTTAGCCAACCAGATATATTAGACAATTAATCTGTGAGTTATTATTGATCATCATCGTTTAATGTCCTCCTTCAATGCTAGCATAAGTTGGATGGTTTGACAGGAGCTGGCCAGGCAAGAGCCTGCAACATGCTTCTGCATCTGTTTAAGCATGGTTTTTATGGCTGGATGCTCTTCCTAACACCAACCACTCAGTAGAGTGGGCTGAGTGCTTTTTACGGGGCACTCGCACAGGCGAGGTCAGTTTTGGCATGATTTTTACAGCTGGATGTCCTTCCAAATGCCAACCACTATACAGTGTGGACTGGGTGCTTTTTAAGTTGTCTGTATAAAAACTAAACTGCTTAATTCTTTCTCTACTAACTTGATATTAGATCTGGTCTAGCCTTGAAAGAATAATTATGACTAGTTTGAATACACATATTTATATCAGAATCCTTTTTACTCAAGGCCATTTATTTGCTTGCATACATCTAGAATTACAACAAATTACTCCAATTACTCCAATTACTCCACTGACACATAAACATCAATAAAATAATTTATGCCTGTCTTTTTCTTTTCTTTTTTTGCATTCATTTAAATGAATTAAAATGTATATACAAAACCACTTTAAACTGTAGGTGTGATAGAATATGGATTATTTTTGTAAAAATATTTAATTAACATACTTCCTATATTTCTTAGCAATTCAATTCGTGCTTCAGCCTTCATTTTTGCTGTCTGTAACAAATTAACACAGAAAAGTCATTAGAAAGGTTGAAATTTGATGAAATTCTTATACATCATAACTAGTCACATCATTCAGGTGCCACTCGACCGGCTGAAAGGTTAAAGGTCCATATTACATCATTAGAACTGCATTATATAACTAGTAATGATGCTGAAACTTTAAAACTTTAGTTTATAACTGTTTAACTGGGGTGAGGTGGGAGCACTAATATTAACAAATGTTCTGTTGACTTGTAATGCTGAAACTGAAACCATCTCAGAGAAAGCACTAGAAAACAACTTCCTTGAATTACTATCAAAAGACAGAATCTATAACTGTGTCCCAACAGCCTACAGAGCTAAGAGTAATAATCGTATGGTTACAGCCTGAGTTTATTTATTTTCACAATTTTATCATAGTGAAATCACATGGCTTACTGGTTAAGGTACTCGATTCATGATTGTGAGTTCAATTCCCGGCAGCACGTTGCGTCCTTAAGCAAGACACTTTATTTCATGTTGCTCCTGTCCACCCAGATGGCAAAAATGAATTGTACTTGTATTTCAAAAAGGTCTGCCTTGACAGATTCTGTATCATGCTGAATCTCTCTGGGAACTATGTTAAGGGTGCATTTGTCTGTGGAGTGCTCAGCCACATGCACATTAATTTCTTGAGCAGGCTGTTCCATAGATCAGATCAACTGGAACCCTTGTCATTGTAACTGACAGAGTGCCAGTTATTTTTGTTATAGCTTCTTTTTGTCTAGCATCAGGTCAACCCTGATCTAGCAGACTAGTGATGAAAGATGTTTCAGCCATGATCTTATAGAAATACATTATTGATTGTGTCCTCTTTTTCAAGATGGCAGAGTGTGGGTTGAGAGAGATTTGATTGCTAATGAAAGATTACATGGAGTTTAATTCATTGGTTCATCATCTTAATTTTTAAAGAACAAGTGGATGATAGAATTTAACATTTTTAATTTCCTACTTTACACTATTTCCTTACTCACTTGGAGGGCTTTATTAAATCATTATTAATAACTGGTGAAGTATAATTTGAAAAGTATAGACTAATTACAGAAATGTTGTCTGTTGTACTTTGGAAAGAGTTCCTCAGTTCTCTGAAAATGAGGTTCTTTTTAGAATTTCTTGATGACAGTGTTATATTGTAACTAAGAGTTCTCTCCATTTCTAATACTCAAAACCATTTCCAGATATATTTTCTGAATGATTTACTTACATAACACAGGCAATTTCCCAGTTTATTTTCAATCACTTTATATCTTTGTTCTCTGATAACAAGGAAATATTTCTGAAGTAAAACTTCAGCAATATGGTCGATGTTAAATAAATTAAACTAGAACATAAATTGCATTCTTATTCCTAATTTTTGCAAAGACATAAGTTAAAAATGATAAACCATATTTCCTTTGGTAAAATGAGATGTCTAATATAATCAAACTACTACTTTTTATACCTAAAAGTCAGATATATATTTCATGTTTTTTTTCCATTTTCTATATTCAAGTATAATGCTACAACACAATATGGATCCTGATATCTTGTATTAAATTTCTTGCATTATACACAACTAAATACAATATGTTTAAAAAACTAACAGTTACAGTAAGTATGCAGCTTTGCTCTACCATAAACTTAAAATACTTACTTCAGCCCTTCTCATATTCTGTTTCAGTTCTTCTAGTTGGGACTCAGTGTCTTGACCAGCACTGTCACTTTTTTCTGTACCAGCCCCTCCACTCTGTTGAAACAAAATGCAAAAAAATGATTGCATTAGCATGGATATAGGCATGATTTTCATTGATAAGAAGTGTGCATTGGGGAGAGAGTCTTAATCATTAAAATCAGTGGTTCCCAACATATGGATTGTGGACCACCAGGGGTCCACAAAGGTAGTACTGGAGGATCCGTGAACTAAATTCAAAATTTCATATATATATATATCGGGAGTGGCTGTGTGGTAAGTAGCTTGCTTACCAACCACATAGTTCCGGGTTCAGTCCCATTGCGTGGCACCTTGGGCAAGTGTCTTCTACTATTGCCTCGGGCCGACCAAAGCCTTGTGAGTGGATTTGGTAGATGGAAACTGAAAGAAGCCCGTCGTATATAATATATATATATATATATATGTGTGTGTGTGTGTGTGTGTGTGTGTGTGTGTGTGTGTGTGTGTGTGTGTGTGTGTGTGTGTGTGTGTGTGTATGTTTGTGTGTCTGTGTTTGTCCCCCCAACATTGCTTGACAACCAATGCTGGTGTGTTTATGTCCTTGTAACTTAGTGGTGCTCCAGCATGACTGCAGTCAAATGACTGAAGCAAGTAAAAGAAAAGAAAGAAAAAAATATATAATAAAAGGTGTCTGTGGGAAAACTCATATAAATAAAAGGGGTCCTTGATAGTGAAAAGGTTGGGAACCACTGATTAAAATGAATCCAACATTTTAATAACTGCCAGACAATTATTATGTTTGCATGGAGCTGAGTGTGGGAAGAAGGTATTGAAACTAGTTACTCCACTTATGACCTGCTGACTTAGTATGTAAATCAATCACTAATGAAATATTCAGTGATCAAATAAGTTATTGGCAAGTGAAATCGAAAGCAAGTGAAATCGAAATTGAAATTGAAACAAATTCGACGACTGACACCCATGCCAACCTTCCTTCATTGGACACTAAACTCAGCTTGCGAAGACCTGTTGGGGCAAGTAAGATCAAAACTGAACCAAATTCGATGACTGGCACCTGTGCCAGTGGAGCGCTAACAGCACCATCTGAGCGGGATCACTGCTAGAAAATAAATGAAAAGCAACTCTAAGAGCCATGGAAAGGGGAATGTTGAAGATTAACAAAATTGATAAGAAGAGAAACAACAGGATAAGAGTGGCAACAGGTTTAATGGATATTATCTGGAAAATAAAAATTCTGAAATGTTCTTTGTGGGATATGTGTCTAGAAGAGAGGATAATAGATGGAATAGCAAATTGACAGAGTGGACACCAAGTTCAGAAAAAAGGAGAGGAAGACCATGCAGAAGTTGGAATGAAGACTTAGTTAAATTCTTCAGCACCTAAATATGGATGAGGAAAACATTAGTCTTTGGTTGGTGGAAAGAATATACTGAGGCATTCTTCCAGCAGTGGACTGAACATGTGCAAGGATGATGATAATAACTCCAATCCACAGTTATTGTGAATGAAAAATTCAACTCCTCAACAAAGTGTGGGGAAAAGAGAGTGATTATGGAGAAATGATTGTGAATGATGCCATGTTTTCAGTAAACTAAAAATACATTTTAACATCAAATATGCAAATGTAGAAAATAAAAATCTGTATGATTTTAAAAGCTTTTTAATATTGTATAAAGCCTTGTGGATAGATTTGGTAGATGGATACTGAAAGAAGTCCCTGCATATATATGTGTGTGAGTGTGTGTATGTGTGTCTGTGTTTGTCTCTCACCACCACTTGACAACTGGTGTTGGTTTGTCTCTGTCCTTATAACTTAGTGGTTCAGTAAAAGAGATTGATAGAATAAGTCCCAGGTTTAATAAATGAGTACTAGGGTTGATTTGTTTGACTAAAATCTTTGAAGATGGTACTCCAGTATGGCCACAGTCCAGTGACTGATATAAGTAAGATAAAAGATGTAGGTATTCACAGAAATTTACATTTGTACACAAAACACTGATTAAAAGTTTTGAATACAGTGAAGGACATACTACAGCAGTGTTTCTTAAACTTTTTGTGCTAAATTGCAATATCACCCACCTATTGGCCAAAAAATGCTCCGTCGCCCACCTGTTTAAAAAAACCCTGACACAACCCTCCCTAACACTAAATCCCCTAGGAGAACGCCCCTCCCTTGTATCATTTGATACACACACTATAATCATAGGCTCATTGCCCAGTTAATGCTGTTTGGACTAAATATACAGTTGTTTACAAATCCCTTATTGTAGGTTTAGTTTCGGCATTAGTGTGAATAAAATTCTAATGTTAACTCTATATTATGGAGACAGATTAACTTCGGTAAACTTGCGCTTTCTGTTACACTGATTTTTATTTTCCCCAAATGAACCATTGACCAGAACTACTGATGTAAAAATAATTAACGATTGTATTATAAAGAAAAAGAATACAACTTTTTAATGAGAACCATGTGTCTGGTGCGATGCAGCTAGTGCATTATACATTTGATTTCAAACTTGTCAACTTTAGCCAAGACTCCTTGTGTTACATCCAGTCCAATTCTTTTATAGGAAAGTAAAGTTCCAACATGGCTAAAACCAGATTCAACCAGGTACGAGGTAGGGAAGGCATGCAAAAGTAATTTCAGACATCTTCACAGATTGGGGTAGGAATTTAATATACTTTGATGGTACCATAAACCTTCTTTGCCATTATGGTGATATTGCATTTGTGGTCATCGTCATTTTGTAATTCTATCAATTCATCCTAAACATTGTCCTCACAATCAACTTCATTGACCTCAAATGGATTGCTATACCAATTTGAAATATTCAGCACAATAACATCTTGAAATCACTCCACCATGCCATCATGTAATGATTGTAAATAGTTGCAATATGTAGTTAAATCCGCATCAATCAATTCATCTTTCAAAGAATCAAGTTGTGGAAATTGAGGGAATTGACGTTTTGAAATGTCAATTTTATACAGCACCAATTTTGAAATGAAGGTAGTTGTAAATGATTTACAATCAACAGGAGTTTTTCTGCTTCCTTGCAATAACTTATTCAAATCATTTAGTTTCATGACTTGCAACTATCAATGAAGCGGATATTAGAGTATCTTCAAAGAAAGATATGATTATATGAAACAGTTCAACAAAGCGTAAAACAGTTTCCTTTTGACAGCCACTGCACTTCGGTATGGTACAAGAGTTTAGTATGGTCCTCATCATTTCTCAGACAGAGATGATAGAAAATTCGAACAGACAAGGGACTGAATTTCAATTTGTTTACAGTCTTGATAACTAACTATAGTGCATCATTCAATCTACCATTCATATTTTTTACCACAAAATGCTGCCAGTGTGCCAAGCAATGAACAGTTAGTACCTGGTGGGAAATTTCATACGTTAAGAGAGATGAAAAACCTCTGTTGCACCTTTTGAATCAAGTGGCAATTTCTCTGTGAACAGCATTTCCTCACAAGATTAAAGGTCTTCACTGAAATACTGGACATATACCATCATCAAACATTGATTGTCCACAACAGCTGACTTGTATAGAAGATTCAGAATGCTGGAGAATATTGAGCTGATGTTTGACATCACTGGCCATTTCATCAATGCACCGAGAAATTGTGTTATTACTAAGTGGGATCTTTTTCATAATGTTATCGGGTTTTTCATGCATAACAGTTGACAAAACCTCTTTGATAACTGGGTGAAATAATGTTTCTCCAATAGTGTGAGACTTCCCAGACTTAACAACAAGTAATGCAATGTTGTATGATGCAATCAACCTGTCATTCTCCTGTTTACTAGTTTTCTGGAGTAGCGTGTTGAATGTTTGTATTTGCTTTTTGAAAGAGGCGCTCAGTTGCAAAAAGTATGACAATGGCTTGTGCATCTTGTCAGAATGCTTTGCATCAAAGTGATATTTCAGGCATGAAGGTTTCATTGCTTCGTTGGTCAATGTTTCATGGCAAAGAAGGCACATTTGTAACTGAAAGTTCTGAGGAGAGGGAATAAATCCAAACAATAAATAATCACTACTGTACTGTCGACAAATTTTCTTGACTGGAGCTATCAGTAAAGTGAAAAGGCAGTAATGTATTCCCAAAGAGAAGAAGAAGTCAATAGAGCAGAGTCAGATGACACGTCTTTACTGGAGCAAATACGGATCTAGTTTGTTTGGCTGCCAGCATTTCAAAAATTAAAGTTTATCGGAAATTTTAAAATTTGGCACATTAATATACCTTTCCAAGCTAAACTGCTGGAGTTATTCAACTTTTTCTAGAAAAATGTTTTTAAAAAGTTATAGTGGTTAGTATAATCATTTGATCATTTTCACCCAGTTAAGAAACACAATTTCAAAGCTGTCGTTTTGTGTGTGCCTGCAGATTTTGTCAACATCCTGAAAATAGTACTTGTGTTTTGATATGAAACCACTGAATTACACATGACATATAACCCCTCATAACTTTTTTTATTTTTTGGAGCTTTCAGGAAATGTTTGCAAATTTATATTCTACACGTGGGACTTCATAGGATTATGCAAAAAAGAGAAACTGTGGTGAAGCGTGATTTAAGACCTAGGCCTACTTCACTACTATTTTTAGCACATATGACAACCATCTCAATGACTGTGTGACAAAGATATTTGATTGATAAACAAGTCCGCTTTTTTTAAATACAAAGGGACATCTCATGCCAGTAGTCAAATCGATAAAAGTACATCCTTATTCTAGGCATGCCTAGATATAGGTAAATGCAGACTTGATTTCTAAGAATTCTTTGTCACCCACAAAATGTTCACACTGTCCACCAAAATTTCAAATCATCCACCATTTTCAAGAAGTTTGCCCAATCGCTCACCTGTAAATTGAAATTGTCGACTGGTAGGTGATATCGCCCACTTTGGGAAGCTATGCACTACAGGCTTGTCTAGATTTTATGTCTTTATTGATTTTTTTTTTCATATTTATAGTTTTAAGTGATTCATTGATTGATAGCATCAGTAAAGTATTGATAATACATATTTGTATATAATATATGGGTCATTGATGTATCCAAGAAAAAAAAATGTGGACACTCCATGAACTTAGCTCTATGACAACCCATAATCTATTGGATTCTCTGTTGAGTCAATGAGAAAAAGCGAGAGGGAGAACAGTATGAAAACTTGTACATTCATATGTATTTCTCTGTATGTATGTATGCGTGTATGTACGTATGTGCACAAATGTTGACATTCCATGGTTTTATATCTTAGTGAAACAGTGGTATGAAGACCATTAGAAAAGAGACGGTTGGAAAATAAGATGATAGATGAAATTTAAACCATGAGTTAATGGTACCATACTGACCATGAATTAATATTACTATACTGACTTATGAGAACTGTATAGTATCAAATGCATCTAACTAGAAATGAAGAGCTCTGAAAATGTTTCCAGTGATCTTAGTTGGATTAGGTACTGTTTAGTTATCCTTTTGGAAGCCAAACTCTATGGAACACAAGCAGCTGAACCTTTCAACTAAGTCAAGAAAATGTTAGTGTTTTATACCTTCAAGGACTATTTTAATGTTATAGTTATATATAAAAGATTTATTGGTTTTGGTTCTTAAGTGTAACCATGATGGGGCATTGCCATCAATGATTTGAGTCAGCTACTTTGATCATAGTCTGAAACTTATTTTATCGATTTTAATTTTTAGAATGCCTGAGTTCACCGATGTTTTGGACTACAACTCTTTGAGAATATAAAATACCACAGGCATGGCTGTATGGGTAAGACGCTTGCTTCTCAACCATGTGATCTTGGATTCAGTCCCACTGTGTGACACCTTGGGCATGTGCCTTGTACCACAGCCTTGGGATTACAAAAGCCTTGAGTGGATTTGATAAATAGAAACCAAAAGAGGCTTGTCTCACACACACACACACGCGCAAGACATCATAACAAAGAATGGAGAATTATACTTGACAACCAGTGTTGTTTGCTTATATCCCCCTATAACTTAGTGGTTCAGCAAAAGATACAGATAGGACAAGTATCAGATTTAGAAAATAAAGTACTAAGATTAATTTGTTCAACTAAAACCCTTGACTGAAATAATTTAAAGATATTCACATAAATTTACACTTGTACACATAACACTGAATGGCAGCCTTCTCTACAAGTTTCAGTTTATTCAATCTAATTTCCAAGATAATAGTGAACCTGAGACTAAGATGCCTCCCCAAAGTGCTGTGTGCCGGTGTTGTGGAACCTAGAACCATGTGATTACAAAGCAAACTTCTTGATCACACAACCTTGCCAATGGTCAAGTACTGACTTACAGTCATTACATCCTAGCAAGGAATAGATGGACAGATCTGAAACTGCCTTGGAGTAGAGAGTGTACATACCATTGAAGAGGTTGTGAATGGTGATGAAAGGACTTTGACAAACACAACTAATTGATTGATTAACTAAATAAATAATCAGTTGATTAGTTAGTTAAATAGCCAATAAATTGATGAATAATAAACAAAGGAGTGAAACTGAACCAGTGTCTGTGCTCATCATTGCTGTAATGACCCTTCACAGACACAGCAAAATTTTTAATTCTGGAATTACTTTAGATCATATCAGGACAATTACCCTGCTAGTACAATTACCCCTCATAGGACAATACTCCCTGATAACTACCCCATTGGATAATTACCCCCATTGGATAATTACCCCCATTGGATAATTACCCCCATTGGTTAATTATCCCCTCTCCAATATATCAAGGAGTTTTAAATCATCATCTGTTGTCTTCAGGGGTAATTGTCCTTGGGGAGGGTTACTGTCCACGTGGCAGGGGGTGGTGGTGCAAATGTCTTAGACTCTTTTAGATATTTCATAACAAGTACATCTGCTTAAAAGGGAAAAGAAATGAAATTTTACAAGAATAAATATATGTGACAGTTATGAATAAATATTCAGTTGAAATGACTGTATTTGACTGATTTTTTTTTTTACTTTAGTTCAGAATGATATAAAATCATTTGAATGATCACAACTGTACAAATGCAAATTTAAAATGTTTATTAGAATGAAAGTAGAAATTCAGTACCTAATAATTTCTTATCTTCTATCTTTTACTTGTTTCAGTCATTTGACTGTGGCCATACTGGGGCACTGACTTGAAAGGTTTTAGTCAAACAAATTGTCCCTAGTACTAATATTTTTTAAGTATGGTACATATTCTTTTGGTCACTTTTGCTGAAAAGCTTAGTTACCAAAATGTGAACAAACCAATACTGGTTGTTAAGCAGTGGAAAGAGGGTGTGGCAAATGCACACAGATACACATATGTGATGGCCTGCCACAGTTTTCATCCATCAAATTCACTCACAAGGCATTGGTCAGCTTGGGATCATAGCATAAGACACTTGTCCAAGATGATGCACAGTGGAACTGAACCAGAATCCATCTGGTTGCAAACTGAACTATTATATTTAATAAATGTTTTTCACAGTTTTTTTTGTCTAAATCCTGACTGATGCTTTGTGAGTAGAGTTGATAAATAGAAATTGTATGAAAATCGAGTGTATGTGTGTGCATACATGCATGTGTGTGTGTGTGTGTGTGTGTGTGTGTGTGCATGTGTGTGTGCATGCATGTGTATGTGTGTGTGTGTGTGTGTGTGTGTGCGTGCTTGTGTGTGCATGTGCGTGCACATGTATTGATATTTCATAGATTCACTTCTCACCATCTGAGTGAAATGGTGACATGAAGTTTACATTCTTTATTGATATTATGACTGGTTGCTTTGAGCCTTTGAAAAACTAGTGGAATAAAAAACAAAAACAAAATAAGGGTTGGTGGCAGGAAGGGCATCTAGTTGTAAAATGCTATCTCAAATATAAACCAACCCATGTGAGTGAGCAGAAATGGATGTTAAGTGAATGAAGGAATTCTACATGTGTATTGTTTTCCCCTTGATGGATATTATGTGGCAGATACAACAGCGCTATATATGAAATTAAATAAATGACAAAGGAATGGTATTATGCAATCAACATTATTAATTTAACCCATATGGTACCATATTTTTGTTGAAATACATTGCCATTATTTCAATTAATTTTTGAAAATGATAAAGAGTCTAATAAATAACTTTTACCATTATTAAGTTGATGTCTGGAACAAATTTAGCATGCAGTTTTGAGAGAAGGTTTTCATTTAGCTCACTTTAAAACAGGAAGTTTCTATCACAGAACCATGGGTGGTCTCAGATGGATTGCTATCAAAAGGGCTAAAGCTGTTCCTGCTATGAGATGCTTTCTGTAAGTTAATGAAGTTAATTACATAATTCTTCTTCCATTGTCATTTACTTAATTTCATATACATATAGGCATGTCTGTGGGATAAGTATCTTGCATCCCAACTACATGGTTCAGAGTTCTGTCCCACTGCATGGCACCTTGGGCAAGTGTCTTCTACTATAGCCTCAGATCAATGAAAGCCTTGTGAGTGGATTTGGTAGATGGAAACTGAAAGAGTCCAAATACTAGAAAATATATAACTGGATGTTATATTGGTATGTTAAATGATTTTCTTAACCCGTATGCTCATGGACGGTTGATTTCTGTAGTTATTATCATTGTTATTTTCTTGGTGATTCAAATAAGAGTTTTGACTGTTATTTCCAGCAGGTAGACATACTCAGTATGTCCTTTGATTAACATGAATTTTAATCTGTCAGCTATTTAATGCCTTTTGGATCTGCAATTGCTTTTATTATTAATTCTGTTATTATCAATTAATTATTTTATCCTAGATAATAATAGACTTAATGGTATCTTCGCAAATATTTTCTGCTGAATTATTTGCTCTGTATTGAAATATATATATATATATGTATGTATATTTTTATGTGTTTCTTTGTGTCTATGTTTGTCTCCACATCATCCCTTGACAACCAGTGTTAGTGTGTTTACATCCCTGTAAGTTAGCAGTTTGGCAAAAGAGACTGATGGAATAAGTACTAGGCTTAAAAAAAAGTCCTGGGGTCGACTTGTTTGTCTAAAATCCTTCAAGACAGTGCTCCAGCATGGCCACAGTCAAATGACTGAAAGAAGTAAAATAATAAAATAAAAGAATATATATATATAAATCTATGTATGAAAATTACATGCAAGTGTGTGTGTGTGTGTGTGTGTGCGCGAGTGTATGTTTGTATGATTGCATGCATACACTTGTGGGGTAAAAAACACTTAGAACCTTTAGAGACTAGGAGTAGATTGTGTTGGCAAAAATTGTTTTTATTAGTAAAGAGCAAAGCTAATAGAAATATTATTTTAATAAATATGTAACAACAGTTTACCACATCAGATTTTAGTTGATTCTGTAAGGTTTTCATTGTTTTAAGATGTTCCCGAATAGTTTTTGTTTCCTTTGATATCTTTGCGGCCCACTTTCTTGCCTCTTTCTGCAGTTGATGGCTAGCTCCATATTCCTGAGAAAGTTTAATTACCTGGAAAAGTAATTGGATTGAACACCTGTATAAATATATATTAATATACATTAAGCATGTTTTTGTTTTTAAAGCAACATTTACTAAAATAATTCGAGAATTTCTTTGCTCTATTCTTAGCAATAATACCCATCCCCAAACAATGGTCTTCCTGTTCATTTAAATAAATTGTTTACATTAGATTTTAACTTACTTGATCATTACAGCAGGGTTCAAATTGATATTGCAAAAGGTCGGTGAAAACATTGCTTTCATGTAAGAAACACTGTAAATTATAGTTTCGACTGATCTGCAAACACAAAAGTGAAAAAATTGTTTGTTTCAGAAAAGATATTTTTCAATAGAAATGAAAACAAAACATTGTTAAACATAGTTGTTCTGAATACCTTGACTATTTTTTATGCCAACCCACCTGAGATTGTTTCTCATTCTATGATATAAACTTCCTGTTTTAAAGTGATGCATCAAAATTTCTTGTTAGTTTATGTTCAAAACACCAGCTTAATAATGACAAAGTTAGTTTACTAAATTCTTCATTATTTTCAGAATTAATTGAAAAAAAAGTAGTATATTTCAACAGAAATATCCTTGTCATATGACCTAGCTTCCAGCTCTTTCCATCTTGTTTGTCTTAACCCATCTGATACCAACACACCAAAGACTTCCTCTGGATCTATGATACAAATCTTCTTGTTTAAAATAATCTAAATAAAACCTTCCATCAAAATTTTATGTTAATTTATGTTTGTCAGAGCTCGTTAATTTGTTACTTCTTGAAGTTGTTTTGGCAAACTTGTCTAATTCTATATTCATCCTTGTCTTTAGTGAAACTATAGACAATTTTTGGAGGTTTTCTAAAAATCTCCTCTAAATTTAGGAGTGTTATTCTTTGTAAAGATTTCTGAGTCATCAATATACATCTATATACCATGATGATATCATTGAACAAGTTTGTTAGTGGGGGTTAAAGCATGGCAGAAAAGTAGGGGTGGGAACAGTAAATTTCCCTGTAAATTTCCTCTTTTATGAGAATAGGGCTGGTTTTAATGGTCTTTATCTCATTTTTCAATATAAAGTTAGTTTTTCACTTTGTTATTGCATGACTAATATATTTCCTTTATCAACAAAATCAAACACACATACACAAGGTATGTGCATTCTTAGTTTGTGAGTCAGCTGCAATTTTTAAGCATAAGAGAATATATTTGCTATGTGCCTAGTCAAGAAGACAACTCACATCAGGTCCTTTCTTGGAGTGACAGACATTGATGACTC
Source organism: Octopus bimaculoides (assembly GCF_001194135.2). Taxonomy (NCBI): domain Eukaryota; kingdom Metazoa; phylum Mollusca; class Cephalopoda; order Octopoda; family Octopodidae; genus Octopus; species Octopus bimaculoides. The sequence continues at coordinate 37,807,317 of NC_068996.1, read as the reverse complement.
AATGACAATGACAATGAAGAAACAATGACGAAACAACAAAAAAGAATGATGACATATCAATGTCTATTGCTCTGAGAAAGGACCTTTGTGAGTTGTCTTGCTTGGCTGTGACTTATTTTCAGGTGTGTTTTAGACCAGATACATAGAGAATATATTCTCTTATGCCTAAAAACCACAGCCAATCCATGAACTAACAACATGCATACACACGGTATGTGTGTTCAATTTTATTTATACACCTCAAGCTGCTTCTAATTCATATTTGAATTTCTGTTCTTGGGCTAGACAACAAGATGGGTTTTTTTTTTAAAAACATATTTTAATTTTATTCCACTGTTCAATTCTAAAGTAAAAAATAACTTCTTTCCTTGGATCCATTCCTCAGAAAGATTACAGTAAATAAAGGAAAACCACCATGAAACAAAAGAAAACAAAATGACATATTACATATTTGAAAAGTACTAGACAAATCAGTTTATGGAAAAGAGCATACAGCTACAACTAAAGTGCACATAACTATGTACTTATATATGTATTTCCCAGGATATCATTAAATTTTCTCACTGTAATCTGTAATCTACACTTCAACAGATCACATTTTAATATTAATACTGTCGTTGTGTTGTGTTCCTGAACAATGTATATATCTCAACTTGCTCCAGTTTGCTGACTAGCTAAAAACATTTACTGTTCTTAATTCTAAGTGGTTAATATTTGGAAGGAAAATGTACTAAGTATCTATTTCCTATAGCTTCTCTTAAATAGTTTTTACTGATTATACTATTACTACTTACTTACTTACTACCACCACCATCACTAGTAATAATGGTTTCAAATTTCAGCACAGGGCCAGCAGTTTTTGAAGGGAGGGGAAGTCAATTACATTGACCCAAGTACTTTACTGGTACTTATTTATTTGACTCCAAAAGGATGAAAGGCAAAGTCGACCTCGGCGACATTTGAAATCAGAATGTAAAGATGAATAGTAATAATAATACAAGAGCACTCAGAGAACGCAAACCTTGACCAAGGCAACACCAACGTCCTCTCAAGCAGTTCTTGAGATATCTTGTCCACGGACAAACAAGCAAACAAACAAATGTGATGAAAACAATACCTCTGCCTTTGCTAAGGTGGAGGTAATAATAGTAATGATAATAATAATAATAATAATAATAATAATAATAATAATAATAATAATAATAATAATCAAAACCACTCTATTACTCTTCTATTGCAATCATGACACCGTTTCTTCAAATCTGTAGGACAGTATTCATAATACAACTGGTGCTGATTTGTCTTTATTTTACATTTATTCTCACTAGCTCTTAGGAATTCTTATTCCATGTTAACACCACATTCTTTCCAAATTGTTATTAGTTGACATTTTGTCACCTTTTCTAAGTCCTGAATAAGTATTTATGAAAGGATTGTAGCTTGTATTTAGAGTCCTTTATTTGATACACAATCTAGAGGGAGGTTTTTCAACCAAAGCTAAAGAGACTTCTCTGTTCTTTACATGTGTTACATTTATCTCTTTATCAACTACTAAATGTAAGACTAGAGGACTGTGTCTGTTTGGAATGAAGGACAAGAGTGAGTTGACAGCTCATGGCTAGGTATGGTCATAAATGTTGTCATAAGTATCCCTTTTCCTCAGGGAGGAAAGAAGACATTAGGGGTAGTCAATTGGATATAGAGTAACTGTCTATAAAAGGAGGCTGGGTAGGGGAAGATTCTAAATCCTTCAGTCTCTGCTTTGAGTTCTGAGCTTCTCAGCCATTGTTGGGATTTTGCTTTGTCTATTTCTTTTCTGTTTAGTTTAACCCAGTATTTGCCATGAAGGGGCTTTTCTTGCCATCGTTTTATTATGATCTGTTGCTGTTCTAGTTTTAGTTTGGATTTCAGTTGTTTTACAACTTTTTTGGTTTCTTCTTTTTGTTCATAGTTGTTAGGTATTGTGACTTCTTTTTTGTATTTGTCAGCTTCCTTAAAGACTGAAAACAGTTTTATGTTTTGTTCATGTTTTATAGCTATTTGTATTAGTTTTCCTTGCTACTGAAGTAGGTATTTCTGTAGTCCTATGGTAGTTATTTTGTAATAATTTTCTAGTTGTATAAGGCCTCTATCACTTTTGATACATCATATAGAACCTTTCTATGTCAAATTTTGGGTAATGCATCCTAAATCCTGTCATTATTTTTCTTGTCTTCCTGTCTATTTTGATTAGTTCATTTAGAGTCCAGTTAAGAATATTGTATCTGTAACTTATAACTGGGAGGACTAGAGTGGTGATACCTATTATCTTATTTTTGGCATTGAGCTCTGTTTTCAGTATTAATCTAACTCATCTATAGTATTCTTTTCTTATCTTCTCTTTCATTTGTGTGTGTTGTGTCATATCTAGTTCATTGATTCCTAAGTAATTGTATGTCTGGCTTTAGTCTAATTCTCTTATTTCATTTGCTTTATCTGATGTGTTGTTGCGACTCTTAACTAGGTTTCATCTTTTCAAGGTTGCTTTAGTACATTTTTCTAAGCCAAATTTCATGTTTATTTCTTTGGTAAATCCATGTACTGTCTGTAGTAATGTTTCCAGCTCTTTATCATTTGTAGCATACAGTTTTAGATCATCCATATATAAGAGGTGGCTGATTGTTTTGACGTAACAGTTGTATCCACATCCAGTTCTGTTTAGCATGTCAGATAAAGATGTCAGTGCCAAGCAGAAAAGGAGTGGAGAGAGCGTATCTCCCTGGAACATTACTCTTCTAATGGCTTTTATGAGTCCCTCTTTTGTCTGGAGCTGTAGCAGTGCCTGCCATTTATTCATGGAATGTTTGATATATTTCATGATTATTGGTGCTACCTTGTTCATGACTAGTGTTTCTAGGATCATGTATGTGGAATACTATCAAAAGCCTTTTGGTAGTTGATCCAGGCCATATTTAGACCCTTCTTTCTGCGGCTGTCTTTAGTTATGGCTTTATTGATCAGTAGCTGAGCTCTTGCAGCATCCCTTCTGCTCTTCTGGAAACAGGTTGTTTCCTTTCAGATGTTTGCTCATTCTCTGCAATATTATTGCAGTAAAGGCTTTGTAAAATGTAGGAAGACAAGTTATCAGTCTCTAATTTGTGGGTTTGCCACTTCAGCAGATTTGGGAATTAGGATAGTTTTCCCTTCTGTGAGCCATTCAGGCATTATCTCTGGCTCTAACCTTTCCTTTTTCGAAGCGCCTCCCCCCTTTGGGAGTTCTATTTATTTATTTATCTATTTATTTATTATATCTTTCTCCGTTTTCTTCCTCTGTTTAGACGAACTTTCCTACCTTTTCGAACAAAACCTTTTGTAACCTTCGTCCTGTCTTTGTCCTTACATGTTTTTAATTGATATTAGCCCTTGTGGCCAATAAAACGAATTAATTATTATTATTATTATTATTATTATTATAATGATGTGGATAGAATTAATACAAATAACATATAAAGTAATATTCTGGGACATTACCTTCTCAGCTTCATGTGACAGCTTTTGAAAGCAGTTCGTCTCAATGGCACTAACTTCAGCACTTGTGCTAGTGTGGATAGTGAAATAATCTTGAATTCTTTCATACACTTCACCATCCAAGGCCTACAAGGAAAGAACAAAATATAAATACAAATAAAATAGTCAAGATTCTATTAATGAATAAAGATAGTAACTCATCTTTGTAATGGATTCATTTTTTTTTCTGTTATGTTTGTCATGCGACTTATATCACAGAGAATGAGATTTCTACACAGAAACTGAAAGAAATTCTGGAACTACCACGTGTTTGCAACACTTACAGTATAGACATAAAAAGGAACAAATACCTATGTATATTCCTTCTGACTGCACACAAACATATTCATATACCTATAGCCAGAGACATTTTCGAGATCATTAGTTGTCTGATAGTAGTAGAATTTATCACTAATTGAAGGAGTATTGATTTATTTACTAATTTAATCAATTTAATTATCTGTGTGAAGCAGGAATGCTAAAACAGATGAGAAAAGTTATTTGTTTTCCTTTATATATGTGAAGAAAAAGAACAACAGAGAAAGAAAAACGCTAAGGAAAAGAGAGGAAAATGGCAGAGAACGTTTCAATGTTTCTGTTGTTAAACATTTTTTGTAGCCTCCATCAGCTGGAAGATCTTATTTGTGCTTGGCAGATCCTTGAGAATGAATAGTAACTTCAATTTTGGTAACTTTTTGGTGACAAATTCCAAAATGTTGTTTCTTTCAGATTGATAGATTTCACATTAGAAGAAATAGTGCCATTAAACTTGTGGATTATCTCCACTAGAACATTAAAAGTGATTCCATACAACTTACTTTTAAGGATGAAGTTATGAGTCAGGATGAAATTCCAACAGTGGTTGATATGGGGATAAGATGAAAGAAAACATAGACCAGCAGTAATCAGAATTATGATTACAGTAAATGCCAAAAATGTTTTGAGAAAGTAGAGGCAAATAAACGAACCCTATTACTTGACTGGTACTTTTTTGACTTGTCCACAGAAGGATGAAAGGTAAAGTCAACTTCAGTGTGATTTGAACTCAGAACACGAAAGGGTCATAACATTTTGCTCTACATCAGCAATTCTGCTAATCTAATATTAATAAGAATAATATGGTCATGACCTTTTGGTCATAGGTGTGCTTGAGGACTAACCCAAAGCAAAACAGCATCAACATAATAAGGATAAGGATACCACCACCACCGCTGCTGCCGCCACCCCCACGACCATTTAGTGTCCATTTTCCATGCTGGCATGAGTTAGATGGTTTGATAGGAACTGGCAAGGCCAGGGTCTGCACCAGGGTTCATAATCTATTTTGGCTTGGTTTTTACAGCTGGATGCCCTTCCTAACACTATCACCAGTGTTTTTTTTGCATGGCACCAGCACCAGTGCTTTTTATGTAACACCATCACCAATGCTTTTTACATGGCACCAGCACTCACAACAATGCTCTTTATGTAGCACCTTTAGGATCTCATTTCTGTTGAGGTGAGTGGGACTTCTTGAGTACAGCAATGCACCACATATCTTGGTTCATTGCTCTACTCATTAAAATAAAAATGTAATTTCACTAATTAGCTTTATCAATAACTTCAATCTCCCCAGGAGTGCAATTAAATAACTAAACAGTATTCTCATAGATGCAAGACAAAAGGATTAAGTTACTAGAAAATTAATTTTCTTTATCAGAGTTTTGTCTCAGACAGACTGTTTTAGAATGAAGTTGTATTGTCAAAATAATATAAGATTAGATATTAATCAATTTAATAGCAAACTACTAAGCATGTCTTTTTCTTTCTTAGAAATGTAAAGTATACTTTCTTTTCAATAAGCTTGCAATTTAGCCTTGCTTTGAAAAGTAAACAATGTGATTACGCCACAGGCTTATCTCTTTGTGAGCAGAAAGACAAAGAAACAAATCTACTTTTCTTTACTTCTTACAGGTCTTGTAAACATATTTTCTAAAGACATTCCAGATGTGAACATCTCATATTTTATGCAGATAGTATATTTAGGGCAACATTTTTCAATGTGCCCTTCTTTTAAGATGGTAGGGTATTATTTGTGGGAGACTTGGCTGCTATTTCTAGTAGGTCAACAAGTTATTGTATAGACGTTCCTTTGTGTAGGTTGAATTTAAATATGTTAAAAAAAAGATCTCTAATATGGAATTAAGTAATCATACATCTTGTAAAGGAATGAGATCAGCTCACTTGTAAGGGCTCCTTTCTCAAAGTCCAACCCTTTACCTTATCATGGTGGAAAAGTTAAATGAGTGTCAGAGCAATGCCACCAGGGACTACATGTCCCAAGTAGGGTCACCCAAGGTAGACAGGTCTGAGACTGGTGGTGCTAGGGCTGCAATCCAGCTAACTGGAGGGCAATGGTGAATTCCCGGTGGCATCTGTTCTGGAATCCAGCGGCTTCCTGGTGCCATTGGATTGTATCTGTGGGAATCCTGTGGTGAGAAGGCGTATTATGAGGATGACCTGCTACTGGTCATGTATAGTAGCTTATGAATACAGACAGGAACTGTTTTTGCAGACTCTGATCATCCCTTGAAACTCCTATGAAATCATAATGATGAACTCAATGGGAGCCAGCTTAACCCTTCCAGGGTGAATATCATTACAAGACAAGACAAAAAGACTAGCAAGGGCTAATGGAAGCATGTAGCTCAGTACAACCTGTTGTATAGTTAGTTTGTCAGTGACTAAACCAGCAACTTCACCAAACCTACCTTGCAAGAAGAGTAATTTTGGACAGTCTATGGCATGAAGAAAAACCAAATCTGTCAAAGGCCAGATAAACTGAGATGCTTAAGATACATGTAAAGACTGGGTCTTTGACAGGTTGTAAAGGAAATCTAACCATCAATGATCAAATTTCTGTGACAGAAAGGTGATATTAAGCAATGTTGCTGTGGGGAATGTGAATGCATGCTACAAATCACAGTGAGACTCAGCGATCACCTTGGTTACCTCGGTGCATTTCTGATATATCCCCAACTCAGTTTTAGGCTGCCTTGCCACTGGTCCAGAAAGTCAGGAATAAATCCCTCACTATAACCCAAGTTCAATATAAATCAGATCTCTTAATTTGTTTGAAACTACAAACAGATGGTGGAACTTGCATTGTGGTGTCTGTGATAATGAAATAATGTTGCTGCCATAGTTTCATCCCAAAGGTATGGTTTAAGCAGGAGTAGTTATGGATCTTCTGTTATGGTACATAACAAACAGATCCTTTGTAATCTTCAAAAACAAAGGACGAACAAGTAAGGATATTATTTTACCTTATTCTCTTATAGTTACATTAATTTAGCATGATACATAGAACCAAATTTGTCCTTATTTCAAGAAATTCTGTTTATCAAGGAATTCTTTATGATATACAGTAGAGTGTATATTATATTATATTATATTATATATTAGTGCAAAATCATCCATTAATTACCACTCAGCAGTGATATCTAATTTATCTTCTGTATGATCATGGAAAGATACTATCATAGACGTTTTCAATCTAGTTTGGATTCTTTGCCATCAAATTTGAATTCTTTGCCATTAAATTTGATTGCAAGGAATTCAAATTTGATTGCAAAGAATTCAAATTTGATGGCAAAGAATCCAAACTAGATCGAAAACATCTATAATTAATTAACAAAACATTCATCATTATTCAGCACCTCTAAGGTAGCGAGCTAGCAGAAGCGTTAGCATGCTGGGCAAAATGCTTAGCAGCATTTTGTCTGTCTCTACATTCTGAGTTCAAATTCTGCTGAGGTCAACTTTGCCTTTCATCCTTTTGGGGTTGATAAAACAAGTACCAGTTGCGCAATAGGGTTGATCTAATCAATCTACCTACTCCCCTGAAATTGTTGGCTTTATTCCAGAATTTGAAAGCATTATTCAGTGTCTCTACTACATACACCAATCAATTGTTCCTTCCGGTGTGAATAGTATACAACAAAGTGTAAACTAAGATTTAAGTGGATTTGTAACAAAGGAAATAGTAAAGTGCTAGGAAATAACTGGCTCATGTTCCGTTAGACCAGACTTCATCTGACATGGGCAGTGAATCAGCAGAACCATTACAGCACCAGATAAAATGACTGAGACCAGTTTTTAGGTTCTGCCAAGTTCGTCTTTAACTTTCATTGAATGAAAGTTGAAAAAATAAAATATCAATCAAACATTGGAGTCAAAAACATGCCAATTAAGTACTGGAAGTTGATTTAAGAGATGTAAATATAAAAACAAAAGCAACTAAAGCCATGACAGCAAGCTGTATATTAAATTACTGCAATGCAAATACATCAATAAAAAATGACTGGTAGGATGTTTTACCTTCATAAGTTCAGGTAAATCCACACTGTAATATCGTATTTGGTGAGCATTGGCAGCTGATTGGCAAAGTAAGTATTCATTTCTTGATGCGGTAGATTTTGTAGCACATTGTTCATATCGAGTTGTTAGCTGAGGATATAGAGAGCAAAACACAAAGGTTGTTGAAGAGTAAGTAAATGAAATATATTTATGAGTTGAAAAATGTGAAGTGATAAATTACATGGCAAACATGTCAAAAGATGTCTTCTGCAATAAAACAGAGCAAATTACAAGTTTGTAATGCATCTTGAGGAACTGAAGCATATTAATGATTCGTTTTGAACAAGGGAAGTTTTTTAAAAAATCTTTTATCTTTTACTTGGTTCAGTCTTTAGATTGTGGCCATGCAGGGGCCATCACTTTGAAACATTTAGGCAAACAAGCTAACCCCACTCTTTATTTTTTAAGCTTGATACTTATTGTCAGTCTCTTTTGTTAAACTGCAAAGTTACAGGGACATAAATAAATAAAACACTGGTTGTCAAGCAGTGGTGTGGAACACACACACACACACACACACACACACACACACACACAAACATACACACACACACACACACACACACACACAAACACACACGTACACACACACAAACATACACACACACACACACACACACACACACACACACACACACACACACACACACACACACACACACACACACACACAATAGGCATCTTTCAGTTTCTGTATACAAAATTTACTCTCATGGTTTTGGTTGGCTGGGGGTGCTGTTTTAGGAAACACTTGCTCAAGGTGCCATGCAGTGGGACTGAACTCAAGACCACATGGTTGAGAAGCAAGCTTCTCGACCACACAACTGCATATAGAAAATATTTAAAACTTTCAGAAAATCAGGCAACAAATGTGAACCAACAAACTCACCTTTGAACAGTTACGTTGTAAACTAGTCATACTTTTGAAAAATCCAACGGATTTTCTTTTCAACCTGTGCAATAAAAAAGACAATAAAATAAAAAGATAAGAATTATAAAAAATTCATTAAAAGAAAAAAAACAATAAACATTTGTATGTTTCATGACAAAGGTATTGTATAGACATCAATAGTTATGAATCTTCAGCTGTGGTGCATAAGAGGTGGAGTCTTGGTCATCTTTGAAGACAAAGGATGACTAAAAAAGAAATGAATTTTGGGTAATATTTTACCATATTTTCTTATAGTTACACTAATTTAGCATGGCACATAAAACCAAATTTGTCTCAATTTCAAGAAATTCAACAGAAAAAAGAAGGCTCTTTAAACCACACATTTACTTCTATGATATGCATCAACCTCAACATCCATTCAAGTGACTTTGCCACTAACATTAAGGTCCTAGAGCAGGTAAAGGTCACCAGCATTGAAGTAACTTTGCTGAAAACACAGCTACACTGGGCAGGACACGTTGCCAGGATGGACGATCATCAACTTCCTATGATCACACTACATGGTTAACTCTTCTCTGGTCACCACAACAGAGGAGTATCAAAGAAAACATACAAAGATTCCCTAAGGAAATCCCTTGGTGACTACCACATTGATCCCCACCAGTGGTCTGTTCTGGTCACTGACCACGATGCCTAGCATCTCTTTACTCTCTGGGCAACAGTCTCCTTTGAAGACACCACAGAACCATCTTTGCAGGCAAGAGAAAAAGGAGGAAAAACAAGGGCATTAAAACCAACCTTGACCAGCCCACCTTACCATGCAGCTTCTGCAGTTAGGCCTGTTTGTCCTGAATTGGACCTGTCAGGCATCAGCAAGCTTGCAACAGATATGGACATCCTCTTCTGGAAATCTTTGCTCATAAAGCCAAGCCAAGAAGAATACAGTACAGCATAAATTATGTTACATTAGTGTAAATAGATTGATTAAATACCACTCAACAATAGTATTTAATTTGTTTTCTGTATGCTCATAGAAAAAACCCATTACAGGCATCTTACAGTGAGTCTTGAGAAGAGTCCAAGCATGGCTACTGTCGTTAAGCAGTTTATTTAGCCATGATATGGTTCCTCACTGAGTCTGAAGTATGACAACTCAAGCAACATTAATTATCATTAAGCAACATTAATTCAAGCAAGATTAGTTATCAATTATTATTAAGGCAATGAGCTGGCAGAATTGTTTGCACGCTGGGCAAAATGCTTAGCTGTATTTCATTTATCTTTACGTTTTGAATTCAAAGGCTACCAAATTTGACTTTGCCTTTCATCCTTTCAGGGTGTTGATGAAATAATTAACAGTTGTGCACTGGGGGTGATGTTATCAACTAGCACCCTCGCCTAAAATTTCAGGCCTTGTGCCTTGCCTTTCATCCTTTCAGGGTCAATAAATTAAGTACCAGTGAAATACTGGGATCGATGTAATCGACACATCCCCATCCCTACAAAATTCAGGCTGTGTGCCTTTAGAAGAAAGGATTATTGTTACTATTGTTCTTATTATTATCATTATCATTATTATTATTATTTACTTTTACATTGCAATTTGTGAATCATATTGTCATTGGATACATGTTTTGAAATAAGTCAATCATTGGTTCACTGCATTTCTATCAGTGACAGTGACTAAGGGGTGTTTGTAACTTCATTTGAGGAGTGACAGTTTTACCAGTGTTTAGGTGTTTTAATAATAATAAACATCAGAGTAAGATATGAACATGCATACACACACAAACACACAATGATGAGCTTCCACATATTTTCCATCACCCAACTTCCACTCAGAAAGTATTGGTCAACTTGAAGTTATGGTAGAAGACATTTACCAACTTGCTATATGGTAAGATTGAACTTGGGTCCAAGTGGTTGTGAAGAGAACTCCTTAGGTACACAACCAAGCAAACAGTTTATAAAAGGATTTTTTTAGAAGATGACTTTACTTTTTAGTTAATATGTTGTTAACTTGTAATGCTTACTCTAGATTATCCCATGGTAAAACAGAAAAAGCATCAACAAATGCTACTTCATTGACTGTTTACCTAAACATGGTTAGGGAACTTGTATGCTTTTGAGCTATACATGTGGGGAAAATAAGCTCCATGGCAAATTAAATCACACTGGGAAGCTCAAAGAGTAGAAACCAGGGAAAAGAGCAGTCTATTATCTTCCTGGTTTGTTGTTTGGTGTGGATTTAGCAGTCACATTTTATAGAAAAAAAACCAACAAACTATATTGGCTACAAAAACATCAACAAATAAACCAAAGCAAATGTCACAGTTCTGTGGGTCAGAAGAATGGTGCAAAGTAAGAATGTATCACGGCAGATCAAAGATGGAAAAAAAAAGATTTAAAAAAAAAGGATAAAAAAAAAACAAAAAAAAAACAACAACAAAACAAACTCTGCACAACTGATATCCTTCCTGACAAACAGCAATAAAGGCACAGTAAAATCAATAATCCACATTGGTTTGTGGAACATCAGAATCATATGTGAAAGTGGTTAAATAGTGCTAAGTGAAAGAGATACATGACCATTCTGGAACTGAGTGAAATACAATGGCTCCAAGCAGGACATTAGAGGCTTTTGACAACTGAATTAGTGCCCCAGAGTGGTCATGAAGATTACCACTGGAGATCGAATGAAGAAAGGGGTACTGGATTGGATACACTCTTAAGAGGCCCCCATCACAACATCATGAGGCAGTTCCGTAGATGGAAATCCCCAGATGAAAGAAAGAGAGGAAGGTTAAGGAACTCCTGAAATATAACTGATATCTGCATCAACAATGTTAGCTTATACAGACAATAGATACACATTTGTACTATATACAAAGTATCTTAATCTTGAACAGAAAAAAAAAAATCTTGACCTCTAAAATGTAGAAAGAAACAAGAATTTTATATTTGTTTATGAATTTATCTATGAAATTCTTCATTTCTCTCTGTGAGTGCTTGTCTATCTGATTCTATCTTTTTCTCTCTCTCTCCCTATCTCTGACACATACTTTCTAGATGAAGATTACACAAACCCATGAGGGAGTCCCTATATGGTCGTTTTGTCATGCAAGAAATAACAGGCAAATCTCTCTCAAATCACACTCAACAAACTAAATAGGAAGACATCACTGGATAATGTGACCCTCGTATACTATGCCTGAGAATGTGATGGAATCGTCATGGATGGAATACCTTTGATCAAGGCTGATGTAAAGCTAAAAAAAACACAGTCATTAACAATATAAAGGTTCAAAAAGAAACATGGAAAATGTAAATTACTTTTCATCAGCCTCCATTGCTTTTTGTTTGGCATCGTTTGTCTGTGTCTCATCTGCAATGTAGATTTTGTGTGCCTTTGTCATCTCAAGAACACTTTGTGCGACTTCAGATTGGATGAGACTAAGTTGAGACACCAGCTAGATGAAGTAACAAAAGTTGAAATAGCAAAGTAGGCTTTATTAAAAAACAAAACAAAAGAACAGTGAAAAATGCAAAGGTAAGTTTGTACAGTACAGGACCTCTTATCTGGCTTCCAGAAATCTGGAAATACTATGCAATATTGTGTAATACACAGTACCCTGTATTGAGTAAACAGACTTTGTATGTTGTGTGTTGAAAGCAATTTTGCTCTTCACTTTTTTAAGTGGTTTGATAAAGATTAACCCTTTAGCATTTAAACCGGCCATATCTAGCCAAAAGTATTCTGCCTATTCTATGTTCAAACTGACCAGATCTAGTCTTTCACACCAACCATACAATAACATTTTAAAGATTAACAGCTACCTCATCAAAATCTCATAGCTACAAGATAATGCATGATTAGTTCAAAACAATGTGGATAAAAAAGCATTAATTATGGCAGAATAATGTGAACACTAAAGGGTTAAACATACTCTGTTTTGGAATGGTATTAGTTTGCACCAGTATCTGTTAAATAAAATGTTCTTTAATTTTCTTCATTTACTTTTCTTCCTACAAATATTTTACTGTGTACATGGTACTGTGTAATATATTTTAAGAATTTCAAATGGATTAAGAAATATCAAACAAACCTTGTTTTAAAAGTGTATTAATTCGAATCTGATAAATGCAATTTCGCTCTTTACTTTTCATAATTTTATATTTCAAGTACATATTTAGACTGTCTGCAGAAAACAGGAAAATCCAGATATCTGAGACATTTCCAGTCCTAAAATTGCTGGATAATTGGTCTTGTATTGTAGGATATATGTAAACTCATTTGCTATGGAAAGAGAAAAGCCTATTGTTTCAATCTCTTACTCTTCAATGAAGTGTAAAGATAAATGCTGAAGGTATTGTCTGGTTAAATCATTACCAATGCAGACCATCACCAATTTCAACAGGTCTTGGACTTATACCCTATACCTCAAAAGTACTTTGTTGCAGTACTGCTTAAATAATATCTGTGGGTGGGATGGGCAATTCTTAGAGAAAACTACTATCTACAGCAACAGTTTAGATCAGAAATGAGGAATCTTTTAACATTGGATGGTTTAATTACAGTAATCCCTTGCCATATTGCAGTTCACCTATTGCAGTTATTTAAGTTTACACCGATTCCACTGTGCTGTTGTTTTGCATTTATAATAAAATAAATATATACAAATTATAAAAAAATAATAATAATAAAAAATACAATACAGTGCTATTTCTACTTCATGAATTTTCATCTATCGTGGGGGGGGGGGTTGGAACGTAACACCTGCGATAGTCGAGGGATTACTGTTTATCTAATCTAGAGACTATACAGCTCTAGGTTGATAGTATTTACCTTTTGTTAACACTCTAGACAGCACACTACTCACACCTTCCTCTTAAAGTGGTGCTTGGAGAAGTTAATGAGAACTAGATGAGTCCCCCACACAACCTCTTTTGCCATAGCTCCTAAAGTGAGGAAGACTAGCCACTCTTACCAACCAAAAGAAAGGTGGTGCATCAATTTTTGCTAGACTTAGATGATAGCTAGATTCATTCTATATGCAACAGCAGCTGCTAGAAACAAGTCCATAAATCAGTAATGCATGGACCACTGAATGACAGCATGCAGGAAGGTTTTGTCACCCTGTACACATCTCATACAGGCTTGTTTATTGATGCTTCTGTGATGTAGAGGTTGAATTGAGGCAATACCCAACTGTAGCACTGCCATGATAAGGACTTTTTAAAGTTGTCCATAGTCCTTGATTTGAAAGTCCTCCAAAACAGAATGATCAGATTGTTCTCATCCCAGAGTCAGTCCAGGTCAATGTCACTCATACCTGCACTAAGCTTCCTTAGAAAGCAAAGGTTATTTTCCTGCCAAAAATGTTTGAAGCTACTGAGTACTGTGAGTGTCTAGCAACATTCTTGACGCCAAAAGGCCAACTTCAGTTTAAGCTCAATCCTTTATTGGATTTCAGTCAAAGAAACAAAAGATGCCCATTCTAGTTAACTTTTGCTTTTGTCGTCACTGTTGCAGTGGTCCAGACATTTCTGCAGATGTGTCTGCCTTAGTGTGTGCCTATGCATCACTAGTGACAATGTTCTGAGACTATTCTCAATAGGGAGTTTGTAGGAGGTGGATTTCCTGACCAGAAGAAAAGCAGATTTTCCATTTTGGACAAAGTATATTGGACAGACAGAAGGACACTTCTGAGGTGATATAAATGTCAAGCACTTCTGTTCAAACTTTTCGAGGACAATCTTCTCTTGGCTTATTTCTGAGAGAGACTAGCTACTCTGATTGCAACTATTACCTGGTTCTTGTCTACCTGAAGGTTTGGGCTGAAACAAATTTCAAGCATCTTGACAAGGCTCTCCAGCAACAAAAACTGCATCTGTCTAGCAAGTGCCTCTCTTGGACTGAGTTGCAAGCTCACTAACTTGTCTTGGTAGATGTTTGCTTCCATACACTCCTGATGTTGACTGCCCCTTAGGCTAACGTGTTTGATGTTGTAGCAGACATTATCTATGTATGCAGACATGGCTCTCCTGTGACTCTGCTTGAGTGAGAGTCCTATTAAAGCTTCCATCATCTACAGCAGTGGCTCCAGAGCCAAAACGTACAGGAGGACAGAGAGGCAAACTTCATGAAATGAATGTCTAATGCTAAACACTTCTGAGAAGTGGCTATTTAGTTTGACCACCAAACAGATTGTTGCTGAAGCATCATAGTGACTCAACCTCTGAAGATAGATATATGTTAATGTTTTTTCTTCTGTATGTGTGTGTTGATTTGAAGCAGATGACACCATATTTTTCACATCTAATGTTGACTGTGTTGACATGGCTACATCAGTGGTGTTAAGAAAGCAGATGCAGTATAATTCACTTCTTTTTGCCCCCACCTTTTTACGTCTATTGTACTCTCTTTCACTATTGGTTATATTCTTCTCCAGGAACATTATTCTTTCAAATGGATCCAGTTTTTTATACATAACTTTTCCAAGGAAACTGATAACTTTGCAAATGCAAAATTTAAAATTGAATGATTATCATAAATGGGGAATTGAGCAAAACAGGAAACTCAGCAAAAGGAAGCATTTTGTTTTACAGACAAAAAAAACCTAAAAAACTTCCTAATCTGAGTGGAAAACTACAAAATATTCACAAATTTTCCAAAGCTGAAGTCAAACATGCCTCTCCAAGTAATATTCAGTCATAATGATGAAGAAGAAATTAATAATATTAATTTCTAAAATAGGCATAGTATAATTGAAACAAATAAACCTGTAAATATGCATGCATTGCTTTCAACTAGTAACACCTTAATGTACCTTTTTTTTATCTTTTACTTGTTTCAGTCATTAGACTGCGGCCATGCTGGGGCAAAGCCTTGAAGAATATTTAGTCAAATGAATCGACTCCAGTTCTAATTTTTTGTTGAGCCAGGTACTTATTCTATCAGTCTCTTTTGCCAAACTGCTATGTTACAAGGAAGTAAAATACCAACACAGGTTGTCAAGCAGTGGTGGACAAACACAGACACAAGCACACATACACACACACACGCACACATGCACACACACACACACACGCACACACACACACACATATGCAACAAGCTTTGTTCAGTTTCCATCTACCAAATCAACTCACAAGGCTTTGGTTGGCTTGAGGTTATAGTAGAAGACACTTGCCCAAGATACCATGCAGTGGGATTGAACCTGGAACCATATGGTTGGGAAGCAAGCTTCTTACCACACAGCCATGTCTGTGCAGAATTTCAAAATATTAATGTGAACACAACTACTATTACAGGGTTTAATTTATAACATTAATTACATTGCAGTATTAATAACGGTGATGTATGTGATTGTCTCTGAGCACCCACTTTTTATTGCTTTCTACATTGGTTGCCTATATCTGTATAAAAATACTCTGTTTAAAACGAATAAAGCTATATATTTATATTTACCATTCAATCATAATTTGTTACCTCAAAAAAAAAAAAAAAAAAAAAAAAAGGAAAATCTAAATTCAAATACTAAGACATTTCTTACCTTTTTCAAACATTGAACTTTTGCATTTTTTAAGGGTTTGGCAGGTTCTGCACACTTCTCATAATATATTTCTGAAGCTGCCAGCCTGGCTTTTGCAACCTTCTCCAATTCTTCCAATATTTGTCGCCAAACAATAACTGCAGTTCTAAAATGAATATTTACATTTCTCACATTATATATATATATATTCGGTAGCGCAGTAGGCAGCGCGTCAGTCTCATAATCCAATATATATATATATATATATACATACCTATATGCATACATATGTACATATATATATATATATGTTAATTCTCTAAATGAAGTATTAACAGTAACTGCACGATAAAGTGTAGTATAACTTCCCTTGGCAAACAGGACACAGTCGTGTGTCGATAAGCCAGCTGGAGGAGATGTCCTCCTGGGGCTAAAAGCAACAGTAACATCCACCCCTAGGGGTCAGCCACACTTAAGTGGCAATATACTACACTATATATATATACATATATATATATATGTATACATAATACATACATACATATATATATGTATACATACATACA
>NC_068996.1:37775232-37790121 GCF_001194135.2 Octopus bimaculoides | reverse complement strand
TACACATATATATATTTGTATACATACATATTCATATAGGTACATACACACATTTTTATGACATTAAAAACATTAAAAAAAATCATATAATTTTGATTCTCACTATTTTTAATGATTATAATATTTAATATTTTATTACATTATCTTTTTAGACTTAATTAAATCTTTCTAATTTAGAAAACTTATAAATAATATGTTTTAACTTCAAATATTGAAATGCTTGAATAGAATTACTGTATAAAAGCACACAAACACATACCCCACAAAAAAAAAAAAAGAAAAAAGAAAGAAAAATAAGTAGCAAATGCAATGAACATAATAAAAAAGTGGAATTACCATTTTGATTAAATACATATTTTGGTAAAATTCCAATTAAATACATTTAAAGTAATTCATTAAAGCGACAACATCATGGAAGAATTACGTTAGACATTTAAAAACACACTAAAAGTATTCCACTCAATTTCTTTTAGTATTGTATATTATGAAGCGACAAAAAGTTTTGCTGCACTTTTGCAACTTGGTCACTGATGCAGTTCCTCTGCAAGCAGATATAGCAGAAGCATTTTCTTAAATAACTAAAATGACTTTTCTGTGACGTAACTGTTTCTGTTCCAACACAGGGTTTCAGTTTACATCACTTGCCAAACAATCACAACTCCAAAATTTTATCAATAATCAAACAGATATTAATAACCAACAATCATGCAAATATATGTAAAAATATATGCACAAATAGACAAAGAAAAAAAATTATTTTACTTGAATTTAAAAAAAAAAAATCCAAATAAATTTACCTATTTTGGTTACTGGATAGAAGCAGTATGGAAAATAGGAAAATATTAAAATTTCTTAATTTATTATGATAAGATTAAATTTTTAAATTTATTATGATAAAAATAAAATTTAGGAATAAAGAAGAAAAAAATGTTTTACAAGGAATGAAAATCTTTTTATACAATTTTATCCTCATCCTTTCTTTTATATTTTTATATTTTAAAATTATAGATAGTTTGAAAAGTTTTTAGTCAACCTTTGATAACAGGTGCCAAATATATATACATGTACTCAAGTTCAGACTGAATCACAAACAGTTCATTTCATGCAAATTTCCAACATGCTTGTGTACTATACCACAGACATGTAATACAAAGAAGTACATCAATTTGAGGAATATTTCAACTCATTCCATAAGTGGTTGCCATACTGAGTTTCACTCACCTAGATTTACTATGTTCTCAGTTACCATTATTTGCACAATGAACCACTGAGAAGAATGTATAAATTAAATAACGGAGTGATATATATATATATATATATATATATATATATATAGTGTTGACGAGTACCTAATTCCCCAAAATTAGCACTAACGAGCCAATGAAAGAATCACTTTGGAACCATATCACCTGCTACAAATGGTAGGCAAATTTCTCTCAACGCACATCTAAATTTCTTAAAAGATGGAGGACATATTGGATATAGCTGATTTGGTTGGGAGTGGGGGTGTCTGAATGATGGGACAAAGCTGACTTAGGATTAAACAATATACCATGTAGTCCAATATCGCTATCAATAGTGTAAAAAAAATTAAACTTTCCTTAAATATGATGGCATTATAGTTAAACATTTTAGAACTGTGCATAAAATAAATATTTGTGAGTTCAGTCTCTGACTGAGTATATATAATGAGAAATAGATACTAAATAACTTAAAACCTATAGTTTCTCAAAAAACGAAGTAAAAAGAAGAAATGAAGAATTTAGCAGTTTAAAGAATCTTTTTGGTACTAATAACAAAAATAAAAAAGAAAAAAAAGATTATATTTTCCTTTTTTTTTATCAGTTACATAATTGAAATTAAATCTTTTTAAAAAGGTTATGAGAAAATCATGTCTGTGGGGGGTTTTTTAGTCAAAGGGAGAGGGGTATAGTGAAATATCAGGCTGTTTAGGTTAAAACCATAATATGTGACTAACTCATCCAAACCCTTTGTTTTCTTACAGTTAATAAAACTACTTGACTTAACAGTTCCTCCAAATTAAGTGCTTTACTCTATCCTGAATATGCTTCACAATGCAACGTATCAAGTGGTTAAATATCACTTAAATCACTTTATTTCAAGTACCTATTGCGAAAATTTAAGTCTTACACTTGTTAAATTTTTGCTTAAAAAAAAAAAAATTAAAAAAAAGAAAAGGCTGTTGGATAACTAATTCCAAATTATTCTCCAATGAAGGATCCCTAGTAAAGCAGTAAAGATATTTCCTTTCATTATACATGAGTTATTTACTTTTTACAATATAAAATCTTTCTCCTGGGGATTAGTTATAGTCATCTCATATTATTTATATGTAATTTGAAAATGGCCAACAATTTAAACTTTAGTAACTGGAAGATAGAGATAGTTTTATATTTAATAATACTAACATTGAAAAATATCCAATCCATGGATACCAATGTGTATTCAGCTATAACATATCAACAATATACAGTAATCAACTTGACCAGAAATTTTTGCTGAAACATCACCATTTGTTCCACTTCTTCCCTCACAGCCTTTCCCTGAACTTTTAGATATATTCTTTATGAAAAGAATGACCAACACAAGATTATATATCTGTGAACCAAAGCTTTAGATTTATAAAAGATATATGAGTGTGTACTTTATTCCTTAGAATATAAGAAAATAATATTACATTCAATGAATAATATTTATTAAATGTACTTTTGTTTGCTTTCAGCTAGGTGATTAATTACAAACAAATAAATATAATATAAAACATGGGTGTAAGTTAACCCATTACTCTGTCAAATGTAATGCTTATTTATTCACACCATTTCGAATTAATCATGTTTTGAGATTTCAATGACATGATTCTATATTTTTAGAATGACAATGTAGGGTAAGTGTGAGAGGCTAATTCTGATCAGTTTGAACTTGAAGCAGGTAGAATATTTGGGTCAGATACAGCTAGTTTAAATGCTAAATGGTTAAAGGAACACTGATTAGCAGAAAGCAAACAAAAATATGTTTAATAAATGGAATAAACCTTAACATAGGATACTGCTTATTAAATATTACATTCATTGAAATGAATAGTTTTGTAGGCTCAAAACTGGGTTGAGAACTGGCTGTCTCATGCAGCAAATTGGAGCGACAAAGTAAGAGCCAAATTGGGCCAATATCAACCAATCAGAGTAGTAGACACAATGGTGGCCAAAGGCTAGCTGTTACCTGCTATGATCAAATGCACATACATATAATAAAGAGAGAGAGAAATTTCACCCACGTCTATGTTACAGTGTTTTTTTCTTTTTAGGAATCAAGTGCAAACTACTTTATCTTCTATAAATCTAAGGTTTCAGTCCACAGATATTAGATATAAGCTTATGCTGGTTATTCATTTTATAAAGAATATATTTAATAGGTGGGTGAGGGAAGAGTCTGAGGGAATAAGGTGATGCTTTAGCAAAATCTTTTAGTAAAGTTCACAAATTTAATAAGTTTTCCCTGATGAAGGACTCTGCTTGTCAATACTATTCCCCTACTCCCAGAGCATTCAACTTATGTAATTTGCAAACTTTTCTTAAAAGTATTGGTTATATGAGTGGAACCAAATTAGCATAAAAAGGAATATAACAGAAAAACAGGTTGTGAAACTTGCCTCACTGGTAGCTTACCTCCTTAATATACGGCATTCACCATTTAATATGATTAATTGCAGTATACATTTTCTAGTATACTTATTAATGTGATGAGGATAAATGAATAAGGAAAAAGAGGGTGAAATACAAGCAGAAAATAAATGGGGGTGGAATACAACGATAATCTTATATAAGTTTACAACAAAGTAAACATGGTTACCACAACAATAAAATAAACACTTTAGTTTCATACATTCAGCTTATCATCTATGGTACTATTACAAGAATGTTATATGTATGTGTGTATATATATATGTATGTGTGTGTACATATATATATATATATATATGTATAAATTAATAAATATCAGAAGAACAGAAATTTGCATATCCAGGTTATATTATACAGCTAATCACATCTTTCTTTATCAATATCTACACGGGTTTATTTGTCAGAAAGATGTGATTAATTGTATAATAAAACCTGGATATGTAAATCTCTGTTCTCCTGATATTCATTAATTTATTATTTCTTCTCTACCAACACTATGTAGTCTCTATAAAGATATTTAGAATTACCAAAGTGAGGATCAACTGAGTATAGTATATTTAACTAACTGGGGTTTATCTACATTCACTGAGGTTAGCCAGTATTGTTAAACAATAAGAGCAAGCATGATACTCGCTAGGATTATATATCCCTATTAACCAATTTTGGAAATTTACTTTGAAACACACACTTTTATTGAATATCTGGTTGATTTAGCTCCTCATGTTACTTAAAGTAAAATGGCAGTGAAAAAACAGAACCATGTCCTTGTACATTCAAACACAAAGCTTTAGCTTCTGAATATCAGACCAGCTGGGCATGTTTTCTTTTTTCATCACTTGGGAAACTTTAAGTAACATGAAAAGCAAAATCAGCCTGTTACTCAATAAATACAACTCCAACTATGTGTTGAGTACTACTCCCATTTGATTGTTCACTCGCTCTCTCTATATATGCATACATATTCATTCAAATATATATATACACACACACACACAAATTTACATACACACACAGACACATATACACACACATACATATATATGTGTATGTATGGTATATATTTATATATATATATATATATACATACATACATATACATATGCGCACACACACACCCACACACATGGAAGGAAAGTGCTAAGCAGTGGTGTATATAAATACAAGAGTTCAAAATATGCTTGAGTCATATTTGAACTCGTAAGAAAGTCATTCATACTATTTTGTTATTGAGAAAATTTCTTGCTAGTGTGTTGACATCTGCTTACAGCGAGAAGTTCTCTCCATGACAAATTACAGTGAATGGCTTTCTTACAGGTATGACTATGCCTCAAGCATATTTGAACTGGTAACAAGTTTGTGTGTGTGTGTGTGTGTGTGTGTGTGTGTGTGTGTGTAGGATTGGCCAAAAGTCACCTGACAGTCAATCAAAGCCATTTAATTCCAAGCTTAGAACAAAAAATAATTTTATATGAGACCTCACTGATAAATAGACAAATGTTGAAAAAACTGATTTTAACTCACAGCATTATTAAACATTCATAATTGGAATGAATGAATGAATAAAACTGAATATTAAGTATTTATGGAATTTTGATTTACTGTCAGGTGACTTATGTAATTGTTGTTTTCACATCTACTTTTTCCATGCTTGAATGGGTTAGATGGGATTCTCTGAGGCAAATTTTCCAGAGCCAGATACTTTTCATGTTGCCAACCTTCACCTGTTTCCAAGTAAAGTAATGAAAGTACTACTTTTTGCTAGTGTGAACATGTTTCCCTAGCAGATTGCAAAACAACAGCACTGCTTGTATCACAGTATTATTTGTTTGCAATTACCATGTGATGTTAACATCAGAAGACAGAAAGACATGAGCTCCTTTGCAGTTTCTGCCCACATGGCCGACTCACAAGGCTTAGGTTAACCCAGGGCTAGAGCAGGAGATAGTTGCACAAGGTGCAACAGAGTGCAACTGATGCTCAAAGCATAGGGTTGCAAACTAAACTTTTTCACTACTGTCATGTCTGCATATATGTATATGTATGTATATATATGTGTATGTATGTATGTATGTATGTATGTATGTATGCATGCATGCATGCATGTATGTATGTATGCATGCATGCATGTATGTATGTATATATGCATGCATGCATGCATGTATGTATGTATGTATGTATGCATGCATGCATGTATGTATGTATGTAACCCTCCGCAAAAAATCCAAAATTTTATTTAATTTGCTTTGCAGGAAGGACTGTTTCAACGAAGTCGCGTATTGTCCTTGCCTTCAAAACGTGGACTAGATGAAACAGGGACAACTGACGAAGGGGTATACTCTTTATGTTACATGTCAGGTTTCTGTTCTTTTCATTGTTCGAAAAAAAGGTTCGTTTTCTATGTTTTCGTTTCTCATTGTGTTTAACGTTTTTTGATGTCCTGTAACCATATATGCATGTATATATACATATATATGTAGGTATATACATACATGTATGGATATATGCATACATTTATATATTATTTATATTATTATATTATCGAACGCCACGCATCCTTTTCCAAGTAAGTTTTATCTTAATAATTATGATGCGCACTCTTCTACTATCTCCTCTCTGTCTGTCTCTCTCTCTCTCCCTCTCTTGTTCTTCATCCTTTCTGTTTTTCTCTCCCACCCTTTTCCTATTCTTTTCTCCCTTTCACTGTTCCCTCTCTCCCTTACTCTTCCACCTTGACTCTCTCATCGCTGACACGTAATGAAAGGGGATCTCTCTTTCTGTCCACTTCCTTGCTAAAAAAGGACGTGCTTTTTCCTGTCTCCTCATGGCTTGTCTACCTAGCCTTTCATAATAATTTTTCTATTGTCTTGGCTCAACATCCCTCACTGTTTGTTTTTACTGTCTTGTTCTCACTGTCCTGTTCTTGTTAACACTTTCACCCTCCGCAAAAATCCCAAATTTTAGTTAATTTGCTTTGTGGGAAGGACTGTTTCAACGAAGTCGTGTATTGTCCTTGCCTTCGAAACGTGGAGTAGATGGAACAGGGACAACTGACGAAGGGGTATACTCTTTATGTTGCATGTCTTGTTTCTCTGTTTGTCTTTTTCGTTGTTCGGAAAAAGTTCGTTTTCTATGTTTTCAATTTTATGTTTTCGTGTCTCATAGTGTTTAACATTTTTTTGAGTAGGTGTCACTCCAACATAAAACCCACAACTTGCTGCTGGTCACTGCAACTGCCTTAACCTGGTGAGTCACTGTGGTCAGACCTCTAAGTCTAAATAGTCGGATCTGATTGCATGGACTAACCCTCACTTTAAAACTACTAAGTGCAGGCAGAAAGAAAAGCCCTGCAACATTAAGGATCAGCTTACAAACCCACTCAGGAGCATGCAACTCTTTCTCATCATCTGAACTCAAAGAAACTGCCATCATTAACATATATAATATACTCAATACATACTGTAAACTCTAATTATTTAATTTGTAAGTTGATAGCTTTTGCTTTGTTATTCAGAGTATCCGCATGCATATTTTCTATTAAACAAGAACTTTTAGTGTATGTTTTACTTTTTTCATCCTTTATTTGTTTCAGTCACTGGACTGTAGCCATACAGGGGTACTGCTTTGAAGTGAACAAACCAACCCCAGTATTTATGCTGTAAGTCTAGTATTTATTCTATTGGTCTTTCTTGTTAAGTTACAGGGGTGGTAAACAAACCAACACCTGTTGTCAAGTGGTGTTGTTGGTGGAGGTTGTGGTGCAGGGAAGGATATCACAAACACAAAGATGTACATACATACATGCATAGGTTGGGCTTCCACACAGTTTTTGTTTATGAAACCACTGATTGGCCCAGAGGCCAAGACTTTGATATGAGGTATTTGTGCAAGGTGTCACGCAGTGAGACTAAACCCCAACCATGTGGTTGAAAAGAGAGCTTCTTAACAACACAGCTAAAAAAAAAAAGGGTAAAGAATAAAAAAAAAATATTTGCCTTTTGAAGGGAGAAAAAAATAACTCAGTCAATAGAAGACTTGATATAAAAAAAAAGCAAAGCTGACAAAAGTGTATGCACACATACATGTGTACACACACAAAGGCAACACAATTGCAACAGTGCAATAACAGAAACATACCTTCCTATACTTTGCCTAGTAAGCATGAAATGGAAAAATGAAACACATTCAAATAGTTTTTTTTTTTTTTTTCAGATTTGTAATTAATACAATTGAAAATATATAAATAAATTAATATAAGCCATCAGCAAAATTTATAAGATTTTAACTTTCTGTAAAAAAGTTTCTTTTATGAAAAATAAATAAATAACTAGAAACAAAAAAGTAGAATTAATATACAAAAACACCTAAAAATTTGATAAAATATTAAGATGAAAAATGTAACAATTGCTTTCTGACATAAGCACAAGGCTAGAAATACTGGGGGGTGGGGGCAGAGGATATTCATTAGATCAACACCAGAAGGATATAAAGTAAAGCTGGCCTTGCTGGGATTTGAACCTTGAACATAAAGGGCCATAACTAAATACTACTAAGCACCTGTGCTGGCACCACATAAAGAGCACTCATGCCAGCATCATGTAGGGAACACCCGTGCTGGCGTCACATACAGAGCAGCCATACCAGCACTATGTAAAAAGGACCTGGTATACTCTGTAAGGTGGTTGGCGTTAGGAAAGGCATCCAACTGTAGAAATCATGCCAAAGCACACAGCTAAAGTCTGGTGCTCCAGTCAAACCGTCCAACCCATACCAGCAAGGAAATCATGTTAAATAATGATAATAATTGAGAGGTGAAGCATGAATGAAGGAAAGAGGTGATGGTCACACTCTCAAATGCAAATGTAATGAGAAGCAAGAATTTCTCTGTCAATCAAAGTGTTAATCAATATGTGTCGAAGATATCTTTGTACCCCCATCCACCAGATGCTAAAAGGCTTTGCTATGCTACTGCAAATGCTCTAACAATTTCATCAATCTGAAAATTGTTGTTCAAAATATTGTTCCTTGAGGTTCGTAAAATCAGTAAATATAGTTTACAAGTTTCTGTTTGAGTGCAATTGCTATTTTAAAAAAAGAAATAGCAAAACCTAACACAAAAGAACAAGAAAAAAACTATTAAATAATGAAATTCAATAGAATAAATATGGTTATTGAACAGAGAAATCTTTTAGAAGATTTGTCTTGCTATAAATCATCATAATACAAAATCCCTAATGTTTCACAGTAAAAGAATATCCCTGAAAGAGTTATAATAGCATGTTCATATCAGTCATTATCTATGACTGAGTTCAAATTCTAACTAGTTCAACTTTAAATTTCATCTTTTAATGTGTTTGAAGAGCCTGCAATTCAACCTGGTAAAATCATTCTACTTCCATTCCATATCAAACTTGGCATTATGAAGCAGTTTGTTAAAGCTCTGAATAAAAATGGACTATGCTTTCACTTTCTGGGCAACAGGAAAACAACCAACTATGCCAAAATAGTCAGTGGCATACTGGAGAACTTCCAAAAGTTGGGTGCAAATTTGACCATAAAGTTGCACTATCTCAACAGTCGCTTTGATAAATTCCCAAAAATCTTGGTGACACAAGTGACAAGCAGGGAGAACATTTCCATCAAAGCATAAAAATCAATGGCACAAAGGTATCACAGCACATGAGACTTGCAGACTATAACTGGAGCTTAGCTTGTGATCTTCCTGAGGTTCAGCACTCAATACAAATTCATGAGAAATTAAGCATAAACAATGACAAAATTTGTCTGTAGACATTTAAAGATTTTAACTAGTTTTTCAGCAGAATTTTAAGAAAACATTCTGGTTTTGAAGAAAAACCAACTTCTATGTATCTTTGTATACTATGCCTTGTACCTTATAAACTATTTCATTGAAAAAACAATGAAATTCTAGGATCTAATGTCTTGAAAATCTTGACATAATAGTAATACATGGATGACACTTTTGGATTTTGTGTATCAAAAAACCCCTAGTTCAGGCACAAATTTTTTAACAACAGGGAAAAAAAATTTTTTTTGTTGGGTCATGTTATTTATTACTATAAAAATATGGGACAACTTAGAAGAGCATTGGGTAAAATAACTGTGTTCAATTACATCTCTTTATGTTCCCAGTTCGAATTCCACTGAGATTGATGTTGTCTTTCATCCTTTTGGGAGTTGATAAAATTAGTACAAAACAGATCCTGGGTTTGATTTTATAGACTGTATACTACCTTCAAATTTGTAGCCTTGTGCCCATGTTTAAAACCATGATCACGAAAGAAATTATTATTTTCAAAATGTTAGCAATTTTCATATTTATTAAGAAACATTTTAACTCCTTGCATTTCTCTCTCCCTCTTTTTCTTTCACACTCTTTCTCTTTTATTTCTTTCCTATTTTTCAGGAACATGTATGTTGTGTTTGTGTATGTGTTTGTCTGAGTGTGTCTATTTCTGTATTTATCTACATACTTCTTTATAACATCAAGCTGCCCATCAGTATTTTTTACATATGTATGTATATACATATGCACATAATATATACATTTCATCATGATATGATAGTACACATATATTCAATTTCTAATCCAAAGAACAAATTACTAATCAATTCCCATGACTACCGCCATTACCATAATATAACACAATATTCTCAAACACTTCATTACTCCAGGACTCAAATTATATTGATACAAAGCAAAGATACTTACTTATGTTCTTTACCATCTTCACTTGGAATATCTGGTGGCAGAACTATGTCTTTCTTCAGGAGGGATGATGTTAATTTCAGCAAAGACTGAAAAAAACAAACAAAAAAAGGAATCGTTATGAGTTTGTCTTCTACTATAATTCCATTCACATTCAGGATGACTTACAAAAAAACAAAACAAAAAAAACTGGCACTCCATTGGTTATGACGATGAGTGTTTCAGTTGATCTGGTCAATGGAACAGCTTGCTCATGAAATTAATGTGCAAGTGGCTGAGCACTCCACAGATGCACATACCCTTAATGCGATTCTCATGGAGATTCAGAGTGACACAGAATATGGCAAGGCTGACCCTTTAAAATACAGGTACAACTCACTTTAGCCAGCTGAATAAACTACAGCAAGGTGAAATAAAGTTTCATGTTCAAGGATACAGTGTGCTGCTGTGTATCAAACTTATAACCTTATGATCGTGAGCTGAATACCCTAATTTCTAAACCACAGATAACAGATAACTGAATCTTCCAGATATCTGATTATCACTCTTTAAATAACTACTGCATCTTACAAACCTCATTAAGACTCTATCTACACATCAGTAAACATCATTGATATTCTGAATATAGTAGAAATGAAAGAAATAGGAAGAAATAAAAGTATAATTTAAGTAAAGAACCAAGTTTTATTTACCTAATAAAATATACATGTAATGTAAATGCAGCAAAATAAAATACTGTACTTTGAGAAGCAACAATCCATTTTAGATCTTTATCTTTCACTTGTTTCAGTTATTAGACTAAGGCCATGCTGGAAGACTGTTTTGAAGAATTTTAGTTGAACAAATCAATGCCAATATTTTTTTGTTTTTGTAAAGCCTGGTACATATCCTATTGGTCACTTTTACTGAACTGCTAAGTTATGGGATGTAAACAAACCAATCTCCTTTGTCAAATGCTAGTGAGGGACAAATACAGACACAAAGGCAAACATACACACACACATGATGAGCTTCTTTCAGTTTCTGTCTACCAAATCCATTCACAAGGTTTTGGTAAGCCTGAGGCTACAGTAGAAGACACTTACCCAAAGTGCTATGTAGCGAGACTGAATCCGTAACCATAGGGTTGGGAAATAAGCTCTTCTTACCACACAGCTACACTTGCAGTAACTTTTCTTTTTTTCTTTTATGACAATTAATTAACACAAATTACGACAAATTTTCTTAATTTTAATTAATAATGCACTTTCTTTTTTTTTTCTGGGTGCTAGTTACCTGAGAGTTCAGGTTGAGTACCAAAGACAAGTAAGTTAACAATATATTAAACTGACTCCAATATTTTTAACTGGTACTTTATTTTAGCAACCTTAAAAAAGGAAAAAGCAGAATTGATCTTGGTTGGATTTGTACTCAGAATGTAAAGAGTCCAAACTAAGTATGGCAAACCATTTTGTCTTAAGCTCTAACAATTCTGTCAATCCACCACCAACGTCAAAAACAGGGAAAGATAAATTCTTTAAATAAGAATTCAAAACAGTTGACATGGATGATATGTAAATACTGGGATATTCACTTGAAGTATAACTAATAATTTTAACAAAAGTTCAACTACTCAGATTTTATTGGAGTGCCCAAAACCATTACAAGTTGTGGCGATATGATCAGGTAGAAGATGTAAAGAGGATAGTAGATACCAATGCTGTTCTTCTAGTTTTTGGGGGTTGGGGCAGGTAGTCAAGTAGTGTTTGTGTTAACTCAATGAAAAGAAAAGTCTATGAAAAATCAATGAAATAGCAGTCAATGAAATCAATACTCAATCTTAGAACTTAACTGGTCCTTTATTTCATTGACCATAGAAGGATGAAAGGCAAAGTTAAACTCAGAATGTATGATGATGTAACTAAATACTGCAAAACTGCCATTCTCCTGATTTTGCCATCATACATTCAGACAAATGCATTCAGCAACATATGACAAATGAATGCCTTTATGGAGACTTGCTAAAAGTTAATGAGAAGATCAAGCAAAGATGGCTGTGACTTTCTGGTCACTACATGTGCCACCCTGCACTAGAAGCATCCAAATTAGTCTTGGTGATGTAAGAAGAGGAAAATGTAGTTACACTTACAATGACAGTTTGATTGCAGACTCTGACCTGAAATGTATCCAAGACCTTGAGGCAGTGATAATGGATCGAGAAATGTGGTGGGTGAACTTTGTTGCTGTGGCCCAGGTTGGAACCTGGCCACAATAATAAATTGCCACCATATTTTATAGTTAATCCCAGCAATAATGATGGAGGTCGGGTTTGGTAGGAAAGTGATTGAAAGCAATTAAAGTATCCTATAAAATTGCTCATGGATGTGTGTAAGGGACGAAGTTAGTTTATATAGAGAATTGAAGATTGAGAAAGATTATGGTTCTACTCTGTCAGCATCAGTCGAAGAATCCAGAAGAGTTGTGAACATTGAAGACACAAAAGAGGATGAAGATTTTTCTCTTTTGGTGAGTGATGAAATAAGCTATTAAATTTTTGATGCAGAAAGATATATGAGTTTGGATAGTGACAAACTCTTATATCTTGAGTTTGGATAGTGGTAGAGGAAATTTATGTATTTGGAAGAGTGGGAGAAAGGAAATTTTGAGTGAGAGTAATCAGCATCATCGTTACTGATATTTAGGTACTGATATCTTGGTGAAAGAGGTAATGGAGATGGTGGAACCTAGATATGTGATAGATAATATCTTTTGGAGTGAGATTTAAATACAGATTGTTGCTTGGACTGTAGAGACAGCCTAAGGAAAAAAATGAGAGATCTGTATCTTGGAGAGGAATAGCATATGTAGTTTCTGTGCTAGTTAAGAGGTGATGTGTTGGGAGAGGGAAGGTTACATTGGATTGAAGTCCGTGGATGTTGAAGAAGAGGAGTAGAATATTATCTAAAAGGAATCAAAGTGGGTGTGTTTATGGATGTCAGTTAATCTAAGGAGAAAGATGCTAGGTAGAGGGGTAGGAGTGATGGGGAGGACTAAAGAGAATGCTTTTTAGCAACTGTAGTTGCTAAATCGTGAGTTGTATGGTGATTGTCAGTTTAACAAAATTTCTTTTGATTTGAATATGAAAAAATTGTGTAAATTACAGTGGTAAATAAACTATTTTTTAAAATTGTATATTGTCCACCTTTTGTCATCTATAATAACTGGATACATGCCCGAAGCTTACTAACTTTCTACATTGGGCTCTTTGGATCATACTAATGTGTATAATGTGTGTGTGTATATATATAAAAGTTAAGATTCCGTTAAATTAGGTACTTAAATTGATGCACTCAAACAATATTAATCGAATATTGAATATCAAAACTCCGTGCAGGGGTGTTTGTACCTGATATTCCTGTTGTGTGTGTAGACAACGCAACCCAAGTAAGTGAAGATATCCGCTCTTGGTAATTCAGATAAGTACTTTATATAAATGTACTTTCTATAGAATTTCCGAAGTACAGATTCTAAGTTAGGTGAATAAAGTATAAATGAGTAACAAAGATGTACAGGTGTCAATTCATTATGGCCATTTCAAGTGACTCCCTTGATTGATTAATGAAAACATTACATCATTTGAAAGAAACTGTTCTCATCAGATGACAGCATAGACTTCAAACATAAAGGATACAAACATTTCCATAACATATTCACATCAACAACAAACTCAAAATATTTACATTGTTTCTTTTGTCATATCTGTGGCAGAATGAGTTTAGAAAATAATCATACCTTGTAAAGTCTAGTAGATTATCTGGCATGAATTAATTTATTACCATTAACTAGAAAACAGTTGACAACTTCCAATGGATTTGATTCTAAATGGTTGAAGACCACATTCTACATAATGTCTTCTAAGTGTAAGTAACTGGGTCACCACTCTTTTTATCCTGATCCCCACTATTTCCTCTGCTACTCCCTAAATTATAATAGACTTGACAAGTTATGCATTATTTTCTAAACTCATTCTGCCACAAATATGACAAAAGAAACAATGTAAATATTTTGAGTTCTATTATTGATGTGAATATGTTAAGGAAATGGTTGTATCCTTTATGTTAGAAGTCTATGTGGTCATCTGATGAGAATGGTTTCTTTCAAATGATGTAATGTTTTCATTAATCAATTAAAAGAGTTGCTTGAAATGGCCATAATGAATTGATACCTATACATCATTGTTACTCATTTATATATATATCTATATATATATATACATATATATACATATATATATACAGAGAGAGAGAGAGAGAGAGAGAGAGAGAGAGAGAGAGAGAGAGAGAGAGAGAGAGAGAGAGAGAGAGAGAGAGAGAGATAGTGATGCAGATAAACACACTTGGGCTTTATATACAAAATATACATACATATATACACACACACACACATATATATATATATATATATATATATATATATATATATATA
>NC_068996.1:37769948-37775117 GCF_001194135.2 Octopus bimaculoides | reverse complement strand
ACACACACACACATATATATATATATATATATATATATATATATATATACAAAATATGGGGGTTTAGTTCATAGGTGATCTAAACGACTAGGTATGCTGGGTAAGTGCTGTAACAGATTACGAGGGTTCCATGCTCATAGCTGAGATGGGAGTTATGGAACCATTATAGATTTCCGGTATAGCGGGTATATATTTGTTAAAAAGGACAACAAACACTAAGGCAAGACAAACATCTCAAGTCATATATATTATTATTATTAGAAAAATTAGTCTTACAGCTGTTTCTGAGATATCCCAAAATATGGGATATATTCCATCATCAGAGACAAATAGGGAAAATGTGAAGGGTACAGGTTAAGGAAACGATGAAATAAAGGACTGGAGGAAAAAAGAAATAAAGAAATGAAAAAAGAAGCATTGCTAGAAATATTTCTATTGCCACTGACCTTAGCCATAAAATGGACACAAACACTACTTGACTACCTGCCCCAACCCCTAAAAACTAGAAGAACAACACTGGTATCTACTATCCTCTTTACATCTTCTACCTGATCATATCGCCACAACTTGTAATGGTTTTGGGCAAGTCTGGGGCATTTGTTTGTGATATGGGTAATGGTTTCATCCACTCTATTACAGATGTGGCACAGTGGAGACACTTGCTTCATCTGAATGTGTTCGTTGCCAGGCCTGCTTTACTGGCTCTGGTGCTGGTTGCATGTAAAAAAAGCACCAACTGATTGTGACTGATGCCAGTACCCACTGACTGGCTCCTGTGTCGGTGGCATGTAAAAAACACCATCTGAACACGATCATTGCCAAGCCCGCCTTACTGGCATGTAAAAAGCACCCACTATGCTCTCGGATTGGTTGGCATTAGGAAAAGCATCCAGCTGTAAAAACTCTGCTAGATCAGATTGGGGCCTGGTGCAGCCACTGGCTCTCCAGACCTCAGTCAAACCATCCAACCCATGCCAGCATGGAAAACAGACAATAATTGATGATCATTATTAATATTATTATTATTATCATCATCATCCTCAAGGCAGTGAGCTGGTAGAATCATCAGCATGCTGAATGAAATGCTTAGCAGTATTTTCCCATCACTATATTTCTGAGTTCGAATGCTGCCATGGTCGACTTTGCTTTGCATCATTTTGGGGTCAATAAATTAAGGACCAGTGAAACACTGGGGTCGATGTAATTGACTAGTCTCTTCTCCCCAAATTTCAGGCCTTGTACCTTCAGTAGAAAGAGTTGTTGTTGTTGTTATTATTATTATTATTATTAAGGTGGTGAGTTAGTAGAATCATTAACATGCTGGGCAAAATGCTGAGCGACATTTTGTCGGTCTTTACGTTTTGAGTTCAAATTCCACCCAAGTCGACTGCCTTTCATCCTTTTGGAGGCCAACAAAATAAGTACTAGTTGAAATCATTATTATTATTATCATTATTATTATTATTATTGAGTGAGACAGCAGTGCATGCCATCAAAGTGACACTGGGGTGAAATATATGAAGCCCAATATACCCATCATGACTACCTGTCTGATAAGCGTATAGTAGGCACATGCATCGCAACCATATGTGCACAACATGGTGGTCTCATATCAAGATAAACAACTCATAACCTTGCAGTTAAAATTTACTTCCGGTCGAGTAGCCCATTCCATTCAAAAGTTCCTTGAATAAGGGTTGTTTAAAGATGTTGAATGAAATACCCATGTTTCCAGAGGTGAATTATTCAAACTCCAAAGAATTCCTCTCAACACATGGCTATGATGTTCCCCCACTACTCCTGCTTTGTAATCAGAGATGTCAGCTACCAAGGGACATGCTCAACTGGTTAATGTCAAACAACTGACAAGCAAATCTGTGGTATTGAGCAGAATATTTGCTGTAGCCCATCTTTTATACCAAGACAAAACCATGTACATGATAACACTTCGAATCAGTTAAGATGAGAAGCCATGAGAGCCACTGCTTAGTACTGCACCAGCGTAATTATTATTATTATTATTATTATTATTATTATTATTATTAATATTATGATTATTATTATTATTAATATTATGATTATTATTATTATCATTATTATCAAGGTGGTGAGCTGGCAGAATTGCCAACATACCAGGCAAAATGCCTTAGTGACATTTCATCGATCCTTATGTTCTAAGTTCAAATTCTGTCAAGGTTGACTTTGCCTTTCATCCTTTTGGGGTCAATAAAATCAGTACCAGTTGAACAAGGTAACAGACTTACCCCCACTCCCTCAAAATTGCAGTTCTTGTGCCAAAATTTGAAACCATTATCATCATCATCATCATTATTATTATTATTATTATTATTATTATTAATCTCACTCTGGCATCAAAGGATTTTGTATATCATTATTATAACAACAACAACAATTACAATGACAATAATTACTGCTATTTTAACTATTCCTTCTGTCTGCTGTTGCTAGTAAAACTACAGTATCTAATTAATTCCAGTTAACAAGTGATTTGTCTAATTATTTATAATCACAAAAAGTACGGCACGTAAAACCAATTTTGCATTGATTAAATCTGTTAATAGTAACATTTATACATAACAAGAAATTATGCTAAGTTAATCTATTTTTCTCTTAAATTCAGTAAGCTAACCAATAAGGAAACCTTCATATGATCACCTAAGTTGCTTGAAATAGCAACCAAATATCCCTCAATTCACATCCTACAATGTTAGGAAAAAAGGTCAAGTTGAATAATGTGTTCCAGGATGTACTGTGTCTGGATATGAAAGCGGATGATCATCACTAGAGCAACTTTAATCCTTTAGCATTTAAACCAGCCACATCTAGCTCACATATTCTCCTATTTTATGTCTGAAAGGCCAGATCTCGCCTCTCACACAATGTCATTCTAAAAATATACATTCATTATTGAAATCTCAAAGCTATGAAATACTGCATGATTAATTCAAAACAACATGAATAAATAAGTATTACGTTTGACAGAATAATCTGAGTGCTAAGGAACTAATCATAAATCTAGTAAATTAAAGCTAACCCAGAGCCAAACAACAAAGCAAAGTAAACATCTTTGCTTTTTCTTCATAGATTAGAAGTATATCTGCTCATCTAACTGAATGACTAATTAACAACTGTGGTGATACACTCTTAGTTGAAAAACATGAAGACAGCAGCAGCTTGTTAGGCCACTATCTGAAACATCCTGAGTTGCTCACAAACCAAATTTTCTATCTTCTCATCCATAGGAGAATGAACCATAAGGGCCACAGTCAAAACACTGATGGGGAACAGTGGTATCACAATTTTTTATAAACTTAGGACACTGATTATGCTCTATGTGACATGTCCATTCTTGTGCTCAATGCAAGCTATGGTCAATATTATGATGATGATGATCATTATCATACTAATGTAATATGATAAAATAATAAAATTTAGGAATGGATGAATAACAGCACTCTGTAGAATAACTACACTATCAAGAAGGCTTACAAAGCAAAAGAACACCAACTGATGTAGACAAAATCTCAAAAAGAATAGGTATTACTAAATTATAGGAGTTTGATGCTATGTTCAAATATACCATTTGAATACTTATAAATATATCACTCCACTAGATGAAAAAGTGCTCCAATATTTAAGGCAGTGAGCTAGCAGAAACGTTAGCATGCTAGGTAAAATGCTTAGCAGTATTTTGTTTGTCTTTACATACTGAGTTCAAATTTCACCAAAGTCGACTTTGCCTTTCATCCTTTCGGGGACAATAAATCAAATACCAGTTGCACACTGGGGTTGATCTAATCGACTGGCCTCCTCCCCCAAAATTTTGGGCCTTGTGCCTAGAGTAGAAAAGAATATTTTAGGTGATTGAAAAATTCCTGTTAAATGTTCAATATTGAAAATGACTTTATGTCTAGCTGCAAATGGCAACAAGGGCTGTCTTAAAATAATTCTGGACCATTTGTAGAATTTTGAGTGATAATCTTTTGTTTGATATTTAACTAACGAAACTTTGAAATTTCCTTAAATTATTCATATCATACTATTTCCTCCTCCCTCTTGGCTCCACAGACTACACAGCTGTATAATAACTCTTTCTCCCCCTCCCCACATCTCGTGACTGTATCATCTTTACTATCCCTGCTGTTCACTCTCCCCCACCACCATTCTGCAACCTTCTATTTTTTCCAGTTCACAGTTCTTGTTTCCCCATCCTTCAGCTCTAGCCATTCTAGCAATCTGCCTCCCCACCCCACATTGCATCTTCCCACACAATCTTGCAAACCAAAAACTTCTCCTCAGCTCTTGCCTTGTGGGGACACCTGGACACTTCATTGACATTATCTACCTCATGCGGCTCCTATTTATCATTTTCTCTTTCTCTTTTTCGTTCCACCTTTTCCCTTACTAGATGTGAGCAGCCATGCAGCCCTCAGCAGAACCTGTTCTGCCTGCCCATTCTCATGATAATTCCCTCATCCCCTTGCATGAAGGGTCCCTCCCCACCACCACCACCACCAACAACAACAACCACCAACCACCAGGCTTGTAGTCCTACAAACTACATGGTGACCTAATTTAGTACAGGTATGTGATCAATTGTGGATTCCTCTGTTCATGTACAACAGGTTCTTGTGCATTTGAAGTCATATGCCCATGGGTATATGGCGTAGTGGTTAAGAGTGCAGGCTA
Organism: Octopus bimaculoides; assembly: GCF_001194135.2. Lineage (NCBI taxonomy): Eukaryota > Metazoa > Mollusca > Cephalopoda > Octopoda > Octopodidae > Octopus > Octopus bimaculoides. The sequence continues at coordinate 37,770,407 of NC_068996.1, read as the reverse complement.
CTAATCCCAAGATTCCGAGTTCGATTCAAGGCAGTGACCTGAATAATAATAATAATAACATTGAAAAATACCTTAGGAATGAGAACCCAGGTTTGAAATTTTCCCAAGACACCTGATGAAGGCTGGAGGGTATATCAGTTGAAACATTGTGTTAACAACAAACAAGATGAGGACAAATATCTGTCAAATGTAAGTAATGTACATAATTTAGTGTGAGTAGTGCTAAGGTTTTCTCTTTTATACATTCTTTTATTTGCTTCAGTCATTTGACTGTGGCCATACTGGAGCACTGCCTTTAGTTCAACAAATCAACCTCAGGACTTATTCTTTGTAAGCCTAGTACTTATTCTATTGGGCTCTTTTGCCAAACTGCTAAGTTACAGGGGATGTAAACACATCAACATTTGTTGTCAAGGGATAGTGGAGGGACAATCACAGACACACAAAGATTTACACACA
>NC_068996.1:37760504-37769657 GCF_001194135.2 Octopus bimaculoides | reverse complement strand
CATACATATATATATACATACATACATACATATTTTTACCTTTTTCTGGTGTTTACATCAATGTAATCTTTTGCATGCTGAGTGGTTGACCAATGCAAAATATGACATACTAAGTGAAACCGAAGGAGTACTATGACATTTTGTAGCAGTAAAGGATTTTTTTCAAAGAAAACTTTCTTCATTTATGATTTTGTCTTCTCAGGTAACTTAGAAAAAATCTTCTATAAGCATCATTGGTGGAATGTGTCTAGCTCCTTGACCACCTTTGCAGCACTTTGCTATATTTCATTGATATATTGATTCTCCCACTGGTACAAGGGTATATATTTGTATGGATGACTACATATTTATAATCAATTGATTAAATGATTGATTCCCTTACTCGATCAATAAAAGAACAATGTCAGCTAACAGACGTTGTTTTTACACACAATTTTCTATGTTGACCACACATTTGATGAGTCTTTTTGAGTCAGTATTTTACACTTTAAGCTTTCTTTGATAACTCTTTTAGTTACTTCTGACATACAAAGATTACAATGTATCTATTCTAAAATCTGGGATACATACCTAATATTTCCCCTTAATCACTATTATGATTATTCTGGATATTGAAAATCCTTGTAATTAACCCTTTTAATACATAAATATACAACCAATAGCCTTTAAAAATTAAATTATAAAATAAAACTTATTTTATTAACTTCAGGAGTATGAAAGGTCAAAGTAAACTTTGACCTTTCGTGCTCCTGGAGTCAATAAAATTTCATGATAAAACCTAAATAATATGAGATATTTAGTTCAGTGATTGACTATTCTGCCACACCACATCCTTATAAGGAGAGTATATTACTATTAAAGTTAAAAGATAAGATAAAATAATAATAAAAATAGAAAAGTAAAAGTTCCACATAATATGATTATATTGATTCTGGCACAAACACAAACCCTTTAGAAGAATAGCTGACAAAATCAGTAAATAAAAAAAGCTGAAATGCAGCTTTAACTAAATATCATATTTAGGTTAATGCATATTTCAAGGCCTGGGGACAGAAACAAATTTGTTTATAGCTGTTTAGGATAAACTAACACAATTAATTGCAGGTTAGCTGATACACATCTTATATTTCTTCCCCACCCAAACAAAAAACCTGTTTTGCACATTTTTGCTATGTCAGTTATAGCACATGATTTGTTCATAATACATACGGTTAAACATGATGATTAAAAATAGAGGAGAAATTTAAACAGAAGAATTCTCTGGATGGAATAAATAAATGATAATAGTTATAATTATAGCGAAATCATAGTTCTGAAAATCCTTAATATGTAACTATGTATGAATGTATATAAATTTCTCTGTGTGTGCAATTATGTGGTGTATGTATATGTATTTGTCTGTGTATATTCATGTGTATGTGTGTATTACATACACAGTGGAAGCCACTTACTACAATCAATTTTGGAAAAGCCTTTTCCATAAATGGTTGATAACATTATCCATGACTATATTAGGTGACTTCCACTATATGTAAATATGAAGTCCCAATGGCAATTTCAAAGGACAAAATCCCTTTTACTCTTTAACCTCATTTAAAGCACAAATTGAACACAATATTATTTTTTCAGTGATTTTTTTTTTTTTGCACCTTTTTAAAGCAAAATAATGAAAACAAGATGTATTCATTAAAGAGAACACTAACATAATGTTCTGTTCACTTTCTCTAATGAAAGCAATGTGAAACTTTTAGTACTGTACGCTTTCTCTTAGTCATGTTTTCAGTTCAAATGACGATCAGGTATGAGAGTTACATCAGGTTCATAATTTATAGTGAGTATGTATTGTAGGTTTTATAATTTTATTACACACTTTTAGTGACCTAGAAAAAAAGCTTGTCTAGTGACAGCAACAATGAACAATAAAGAGGGTTCTAGGCTGTATATAGAAAGCTACATGAATACCAAGAAGAGTTCAAGCAGTGCATGAGACTTATTCTAGCTGTTATATACTGCACAAGTTCATTTTGGCAATTTAGTATATCATGTGTATACCTTCTCCAGTTTATATGAAAGTTCTTAAGGCAAGATTGAATAAAGTTCAATCCAGACCCCACCTTTATGATAACTGATTTTTAAATAGGCAATAATCATATTGTATCATTATAATTTTGGGACCGTAAATGTAATTTCATAGTTTTTTCTACCATCTGATCCAAAACTGATGAAGAAAGGTGAAAATGCATGACTAAACACTGCGTACAGTGTAATGCATTGAGTGAAACATTTTTGTAGAATATTGGATAGACTGGATTTTCTAAAGTGGTTAACAAGATGGATTATCTCATGAAGAATATATCTGATGCTGAAAGACTGGAAGACTTTGTGGGTTATTTCAGCAGCACCTATGTGTCTGGAATATGTTATTATATCAAGCTATCAGCTTTTCATGATCAAATAGTTCTTCCAGTGTACTCAGGAATGATTACCCTCCACCTCTTTCTACTAGAGTTATGGAATATTCATCAAACTGTCATTGACAAGAAAGCTCGAACTAACAAACTGTGTCAGAATTAGAATTTTGTTTTTAGCTTTTCGTGACTTTATGGGCTATGTCTACTGAACCATCTGGAATACCATTGAAAGTATCAGAAAGAATCAAGCTCATTAATAGCCCTCATTAAAGATTCTTATCAATCAACTCAGACCAGTTCGGTAAATCATCACGTATTATTTCAGCTGAAAATCTGTATAATTTGGTCATCAACTCATACAAAGATCAAAGGAACAAACAGAAATTGTATTATGTTTGTGTAGATGTAAAGAAACAAGCGTTTCTTTGAATAATAATGGTTACATTTGATGTTACCAATGAACAACACCAACACCTTTATCAGATCTTATGACAAACATGTCACTTATTTCAGTCTATTATCAGTGTGCTAGGTTCATCAGTGGTCACGGCGCTATTCTCTTCCATTAGGGTCCTGTCTTCTGGTTTTAGAAGGATGACTATGTTTTATCCTTCTATGGGTCAGTTCTCAGATGATGATTGCCTTAAGAGAAAGACCTTGATCATAGGATAAAACAGGTATATTTATCAACAAAAGAGATAAGAAGTCATACAATATCAAAACTGAAGACAGTATTTTACAATGTTATCACAAGGGTTTGATAAAAATCTACATAGCTTTTGTCACAAGATAACCAAATAAAGAGAAACAATACTCAGGATCTTAAAAACTATGAATAGTAAGATAGTTATAACTTGAGCTAGGTTTGAAATACTGATTTAAAATCTAAGAATATACAACTAGCCCACTCTGGCCCCTCTCTGAGAGGACGCTTCGCAAAGAAACAAATAAGGGACTGCAATCAATGCACATTAACAAATTGTCCCATCTGTGACACAGATTTATGCCAACTTTTTATTTTTTACAAACGATACACAATGCTTCAAGCGAACTACAATACACTCTAAGAATTAAATTTGTTGTCATATAGTAATTTTGTAAATCTAAGATTACATTATCCAAATATATCCTCTTTTAAGACTGTAAGATGTGATTTGAGATAGACTTGACTGTCATCACACATCCTTTCAACTTACAAAAAGGAAGGGAACATTTGACAATGTAGTTCTGGATATACAAAAAAATGAGATGCTTATGACAGGAAGATCTTTGATCATAAAGCTAGTCCATCACAAATCTGTTCTATGATTAAATAACAATGATGACAAGAGTTTTGTAAGCATACTAAAGTCACTGATTAAAAGAAGAGAACAAAAGTAGCTTGACAATAGTATATTATTCCACAGGCATGACTGTGTGGTAAGACATTTGCTTCCCAAACAGATGGTTCTGGATTGAATTCCACTGTGTGACACCTTGGGCAAGTGTCTTCTACTAGAGCTACCCCAGGCTGACCAAAGTCTTGTGAATGGATCTGGTAGACAGAAACTGAAAGAAGACCATCATGTGTGTGTGTATGTGTGTGTGTGTATGTGTGTGTGTGTGTGTGTGTATGTGTGTGTATGTGTGTTTATGTGTGACCCTCACCACCACTTGACAACCAGTGTTGGTGACATATGTCACTAACTTAGCAGTCTAACAGAATAAGTATCAGTCTTACATAAAAAAAAACAAACTATTGGGGGTCATTTCATTTGATTAAAACTCTTTGAGGTGGTGCCCCAGCATGGTTGCAGTCCAATGACAGAAACAAGTAAAAGATACAAGATAAACAATTGCATAAACAAATGTGTGAGGTACAAGAAGCTCAGTAGTGTCTGTTTTAGAAAATATAATGCATTGAATAAGAAACAATGATGCATTTACTTTCCTTTCTCTGTCATTTGTTATCTTTTACTGGTTTCAGTCATTAGACTGCGGCCATGCTGGGGCACCACCTTGAAGAATTTTTAGTTGAATGAATTGATACCGGTACTTTTTAAATTTTTTAAGCCTGGTAATAATTCTACTGGTGTCTTTTGCCAAACTGCTAAGCTATGGGGGCCGTTTTCAAGCGGTGGTGGGGAACAAACACAGATACAAAAATACACACGCACATACACACACACTACAGAGAAACACCTGCATGCATGCATACACACACACACCACATAGAAACACTTGCATGCACACACACACACACACACTCACATGCACACAAACACACACACGTATACACACACATACACATGCATACACTCGCACACACACTCACACATGCACACACACATGTGCACACACTCCACATGCACTTACAAATGCACAAATATACACAATACATTACAAGTACTTTGTAGATTTTAGCCAGGCAAAATTCAAGAATTAAGCCGGAAATGTTAAATTTTAGAAGCGTAGCAATCTTCTATAATGATTCAGACATAATAGTAGTAGTAGTAGTAGTAGTAGTAGTAGTAGTAGTAGTAGTAGCAGTAAAAATGGGTGCAAAAGAAACGAAAACAACAAAAACAAATCACCCAGAAAAAGACAATCGAATATAAAATGCAATGTATTTCAAGAAAGAATCTTTAACATGCATGCGCACATGTACACACACACATACATAGAGGCACTCACACACATACGATCATGCATACACACTCACAAACCACTCAGTAAAAATGTTAAATCTGATATTTATTGGTGAAAATGTCATCAAAACTAATTACCGTTGACAGGTGTATAAAGTCATTTCCCTATTAATACTAAAATGTCATTACTATTATTTTTTACTACAACTACTTTACAACCACCACCACCACCACCACTGAAGCCATCAGCATCATCACCATCACCATCACCCTCACTGCAACCATCAGCACTGTCACCACCACTACCACCAGTACCACAAGATGTAGTTCACAATGACCAGAGACTGTTCATGTGCAATGTGATGGTTTAGAGTGGAGTAATGGAATGTATGTTTGGTGGGGGTGGGGGAGTAGTGTGTGTATGAGAGAGAGAGAGAGAGAGAGAGAGAGAGGCTGGTGGGTGGGTGTTTGGTTGTGTGTGTATGTGTGTGTGTGTGTGTGTGTGTGTGCATGAAGTTTTGTGAGATATGTGGAATTGGAAAAACAGTGGACCACAAATGTGAAAGCTTTCTCTGCAAATGTACTTCTTATAATAGCCATCTTTGTTGAAGAGTAGCATGTAGAAAGGATTTCACAAAGTTGATACAAATCTTAGCAAGGGACCAAAGGGTTTAATTTAGGAAGAGGGAGATTTCTTTTCTACTCCTTTTTCCCCCTTTTCTAGTCATTCTTCTCGTCATTTCATCCCCTGACACTTATTCATTCTTTCTATCTTTACTCATTTTTACTCTCTCTTTCTTAGCTGTCTCCCTTTAGTTGTGTATTACTTCCTAGCTTGAAGAAGGACAACTGTTACCAGTAGCCTAATCTTTCTTGTTCTTTTCCATTTTTCTTCTTCTTTCCTATCTACAAAATTCTTCTGATTCATGTCAATATCCTCTAATGCTTTTCTTCCCTTCTGTTGCTGTTCAGTATTCAATCAGCTGATCATTCTGTTGTGTTTCATAATTAAGGATAAGTTCTTGCATGTATCCCATGTAAGACATAAACAAACCAACACTTGTTGTCAAGTGGTGGTGCAGTGCAAATACAACACAAACACAAAGGCACACACATAGACATATACATATGTGCGTGTGTGTGTGTGTGTTTATGTATGTATATGCACATACATTAAAAGCACTCAGTACAATCTGAAGTGGCTGGCATTGGGAAGCTGTAGAAACCATGCCAACACAGACAAATGGAGCCTAGGCAGCTCCCCAGCTCCAATCAAATCCTCCAACCCATGTCAGCATGGAAAATGGACGTTAAATGATGATGATGATATAGACATACATTCGTACATACATACATACATATATATATATATATATATTCTTTTATTCTTTTATTTGTTTCAGTCATTTGATTGCAGCCATGCTGGAGCACCACCTTTAGTCGAACAAATCAACCCCAGGACTTATTCTTTGTAAGCCTAGTACTTATTCTATCGGTCTCTTTTGCTAAACTGCTAAGTTATGGGGAACGTAAACACATTAGCATTGGTTGTCAAGTGATGGTAGGGAAACAAACACAGACACAAAGATACACACACACACACACACATATATATACGATGGGCTTCTTTCAGTTTCCATCTACCAAATCTGCTGACAAGGCTTTGGTTGGTGTGAGGCTATAGTAGGAGACACTTGCCCAAGGTGCCACACAGTGGGAATGGGGATGTAAGCACACCAACACTGGTTGTCAAGCAATGGTGAGGAGGACAAACACAGACACACAGATACACACACACGCACAGGGGTAGCTGATGAAGGAGAATGTTCTCTATGTGGCTTGTGTGTTTTCTCGTCTACGTTTTGTTTGCAATGTCCTGTAACCAGATATGCACCTATACATACAGGTGGATGTCGGTATGCACATACCTGTACGTATATATGCATATACTCATTTACTATTTGTCTTTACATGACCGAACGCAGCGTCACCAATCTGTAAGTAGTTTTCGCAACTTTATATTTTCCGAAGCTACTCTATCTCTTTCTCTTTCTCTTCCTCTTCATTTTTTGCCCCTCTCGTTCTTCCTCTGTTTACTACTACATATCTCTCTTTACCCCTCTCGTTCTTCCTCTGTTATTACTACGTATCTCCTTTTCCCCCCTCGTACTTCCTCTCTTTCTCTTTTCCTCTCGTTGCTCACCTATTCTTCTACTTCCTCCCTTTGTTTCTCCCTATACCACTCTCTCTCTCTTCCCCTTACACCGGCATGGTCACATGCTTCCGGTCAATAATCTTTTTCTTCCTTGGCTATCGCCGAGCAAACACGCGAACTTACTTTGTCCCCACTTTCAAGTTTGTGCCTCACAGCGTTCATACACACATAATTTTTCCCGTCTGGCCGTATAGCCTTTTCTGTTTGTTTTCCTGTCTTGTTTTTTGTCTGCCACTACATTCCTCCATGGCAAGGTTTAATTTGTGTATACAAATTTAATTTGCGGTCCATGGGAAGAGCCATTTTAACAATGCGTCCTACCCAGCTCTTTGAAACGCTGGTGTTAAAACGGGGGTAGCTGATGAAGGAGAATGTTCTCTATGTGGCTTGTGTGTTTTCTCGTCTATGTTTTGTTTGCAATGTCCTGTACCCAGATATGCACCTATACATACAGGTGGATGTCGGTATGCACATACCTGTACGTATATATGCATATACTCATTTACTATTTGTTTTTATATATATATATATTTATATTTATACACACACACACACACGACAGGCTTTTTTTCAGTTTCCGTCTACCAAATCCATTCACAAGGCTTTGGTTAGCCTGAGGCTATAGTTGAAAATACTTCCTCAAGGTGCCACGCAGTGGGACTGAACCCAGAACCATGTGGTTGGGAAGCAAGCTTCTTACCACACAGCCACTCCTGCGATGAGCTTCTTTCATTTTCCGTCAATCAAATCCACTCACGAAGCTTTGGTCAACCCAAAACTATAGTAGAAGACACTTGCTTAAGGCACCACAAGAGGGACTGAAGCCAGAACAATGTGGTTGGGAAACAAGCTTTTACAGTTTGGATTTTCCAAATACATTCACAGGGCTTTGGTGAGCCTGGGGCTAGAGAAGAAGGATTTGCTCAGGGTACTATACAGTGAGACCACATGTTTAGGAAGTATGCTTCTTAATCACAGTCACATATAAAAGTAGCAAAAATTTTGTATATAATTCATTGAAGTAAAGAACATGTCAGCCTGACATACATTTAATAATTTAATAAAAATATCTCACAAAAACATTGGTTGAATTGATGTATAAAAATTTCAGGGACAGATGGTTTTGGGTTCACTCCCGCTGTATCGTACTTTGGGCAAGTGTCTTCTACTATAACCTTGAGCTGACCAAAGCCTTGTGAGTAGACTTAGTAGACAGAAACTAAAAAAAGCCCATCATATGTGTGTGTGTGTGTGTGTGTGTGTGTGTGCACGCACATACATGTGAGAGAGTGTCTTTGTGTCTGTGTTTACATCTCTGTAACTTAGTGATTTGGCAAAAGAGACTGATAGAGTAGGTACTGGGGTCAATTCATTTGACTAAAAATTCTTCCAGGCAGTGCCCCAGCATGGCCACAGCTGAATGACTGTAACATGTAAAGAGTAAAAGATGTAGGAATGTATATTACTCTTTCTTTATATGAAGCTTTAAATTTAAAGGGAAGTGGACATATAATTCTTTTCCCTATAGCTTTCTTTCTCCTTAGATGAATTATACTAAACACTAACATTTAAATAACATTTCCACATGCTTCAGGTCAGGCAACAGCATTTTTTTAAATGACATTTTCAGAATCCCAGCATTGTTAGCAAGCTAGATATACTAGCCACATTCATAAGGGCTGTTGGCAGAGTAGTTAAATATATATTTACTGTATATAAACATTTATTACAAACTTGAATCACTGCACATCATTTCACAAAGTAGCTTATAAGCTTAAATGCTTAATTTTACACACACACATACTCACACATACACGTGTATGTGTACATACATACATATATATTTATATGTATGTGTGTATATATATATATATATATATATATATATATATATATATAT
>NC_068996.1:37756984-37760366 GCF_001194135.2 Octopus bimaculoides | reverse complement strand
ATATATATATATATATATATATATATATATATATATAAAGGCGGTGCTCCAGCATGGCCGCAGTCAAATGACTGAAACAAGTAAAAGAGTAAAAGAGTATATGTATATATATATATGAGTGTGAGTGTGTGTAACTATCCATCTACCTACCTATTAATCTATCTATCTACCTACCTATCTCTATCTATCTACCTCTTTCTATCTCTTTATATATATATCATTAAAATAATCATTCAATGTCCACATTCTATGCTTGCAAGGGTTAGATGGTTTGATAAGATTTGAAGTGTTCCAGTGTCTGCTTTAGCATAGTTCCTACAGTTGGATACTCTTCCTATGCCAACTACTTTATGGTGTGTACCGGGTGCACATTTTTCATGCCTCCAGCACAAGTAACATCACCATGCAGCTTGCAAGACTATGAAACCCCTTCGGGGTTTCTCTCATACTTTACTTCTCTCTACTTGTTATCTTGCAAGATGAAGATTAAAGATCCCCTTTGGTCATGAATGACCATGGGATTGCACCTAGAAAGTTCCTCTCTGAAACATAAGTCTAGGTAAGGTTGTTTATGGAAGAACAGCAGTCACCCATGCATACCAGCCTCCCCTCTCCATGCCATTGTATGTATATAGGGAAAGGGTAAAGACCCCTTTTGATTATAAATGACCATGGGTTTGCACCTAGAATGTTCCCCTCTGAGGCAAAGTCTGGGCAAGGTTGCTTATGAAAGACCAGCAGTCACCCATGCATACCAGTCTCCCCTCTCCATTCCACTGATGTTATCTAAGTGAAAGGTAAAGGCTGATACAGCTTGGCACCAGTGACATCGCAACACATTTCTTCAGCTGAGTGAACAAGAGCAACGTGAAATAAAGTGTCTTGCTCAAGAACACAACACACAGCCTTGTCCAGGAATCAAACTCACTGTCCAGGATTCAAATTCACATGATTGAACCTGACGCTCTAACCACTGAGCTATGACCATTCACAAGACGAGGAGTAGAGAGGGGGAAAATATGAGAAAAAAGAACAGAACAATTTTTTTTTTTACTATAGAAGAGCCACATGAATTCTCATATTGTAAGAGAGGATGAAAGTGATTGGGTGGAGCTGGGAAACAATAAAAATAATAGTGATGCAGCATCAGGGCGAGGTAGATGGTAGGGGTGGTGGAGGAGAGATAATTTAGTGCCACAGTGGGGATGAATGATCAATGAAAGTGTGGCTGGAGAGAATAGTATTAATGGATAAAGGATGGATAACAAGTGAAGTTTTATAAGACAATTAAAGATGCATAGTTTTAAAGGGGATTTAGCTGTTATTTCTAGCAACCACAATGATGATACCTTCCTCATTTATGTTGCTTGCAGGTTGTTGTCATTTTTCAGCATGCATCCACACATGTGCAAATTAATGAATGAGTTTAAAAAACTTGTCAGGGTGAGTATGAATATTCAGAAATGAAACATGGAACAAAGATGATGACAATGATGATGATGGTGGTGACCACTACCATCACCACCACCACTATCATTTAACGTCTGTTCCCATGGTGGTATGGATCAGACAGTTTGACAGGAACTGGCCAGCTGGATAACTGCCCAGGCTCTAATTGTCTGATTTGGCATGACTTCTACAGTTGGATACCCTTCCTAATGCCATGAAATTTTAGAAAATTTTTGTTTTTTCAGAATTGTAATTTCCACATTTTTAAGCATGGATTTGAGCAATTTTGAAAAATAGTTTTTAAAAAAAAAAGTGGTTTGGAGGTGGGAGAGTTGGAGAGTTTCAGTTTTAATATGAAGGTTTTTTTCAGTAAAATTATAACCTTTGTAGTTGAAAAAACAGAAACCTGAAGAAATTCTTTCGATAAAAAAAAAAGAAGAAAAAAATGTGAGTTTTGTATTTAATACATCTACCAGAATAATATGAGAAAAAAGTGGTAGGAATAAAATTCATAAACTAGTGACATTTCATTTTAGTAGAAAAAGATAAAAGAAGAAATAAAAATATTAGATATATAATATATAAGTGATTACTCTGAGCCAACAATGTCAATGATAATAAACATAAATATTTACATACACACGTACACACATGCACGTACACACACACACAAAAGAAATTCAAATACTACAAAAGTGGGAAATACAAAATATATAATTATAATGATAACAATAATTATGATAATAATCATATTAATAATAAATACATCATCATCATAATTTAACATCCATTTTCTATGTTGGCATGGGTTGCACAGTTTCACCAGAGCTGGTAAGGTCAGGGGCCTCACCAAACTCCACTGTCTGTTCTGGTTTGGTTTCTATGGCTGGATGCCCTTCCTAATGTCAAACACTCCACAGAGTCTACTAGTTGTTTTTTATGTGGCACTGGCACCGGTAGCAATTCTGTGGTGGTGGATGGGTCTTCTTGAGTACAGCAAGGCACCTGATATTTCAGCCCTTAATCATCATCTTAGTAAGGCTCAGTGTCTTGAAAATGGCCTTCAATACTTCAATACTATTATTAATCATATTAATAATAAATACAGATGTAGTAATTAGTAGATTAAATGCTATGGAAAAGGTCATTATCATTAAGCAAATATTTGAATCTAAGAATGCTCTTGAAAATTTCATGGTTATTTGACATCATAAATTCAGAATGTCTATTTAATGGAGCATTTTAGGGAAAAAAAGCATTGATTCAAAATTGCATAGTTAACTAACACCAATGGAAAATTAAATGGATTTCACTATGTTCCATTTAACTTTGAAAGGGATACTATCTTCTTTCAGTTTCATATGAAAGCTGATAAAGTAGTTGAGAATTTGTGTTTTAGGTTTAGAAACAAGTATTCATACAAGTGAAACTTTGTTTTAAATGAATTAGAAGACCAATTAAACTTTGCTGGCATTAGAGGAGTAACATTACACAGAAAAAAGATATTCTTAGTTGAACAATTAAAATTAAGAATTAAGAGTAATACAGCATTTAGTTGTTAAGCTAATTTTATTCCTACAACATTGCTTTGTTTTATATCTTCTTAGCATAATAAATATATGTATATATATATATATATATAATATTTATTACATATTGCATATATATTATAAAATGTACTATTTCCTATCAAAACTTTACTGTAAGTGCCTTTTATATTCCCCTAACCTATTGAATCTTTCTCACATGTTCGTCTCTTTTCTTCCTTCCTTTCATTATTTTCCCCATCTTCCTCAATTATTTTAACATTAGCTTCTAATTTTTTGTCTCTAATTCTACTCAATTTACTTCTTCGTTTGATTAAATATACATCCCTTCTTTTTACTCTATTTAACACAATTAGATCTGTACACTATTTTATTATATATATATA
>NC_068996.1:37753709-37756610 GCF_001194135.2 Octopus bimaculoides | reverse complement strand
ATATATATATATATATATATATATATATATATATATATATATGTGTGTGTGTGTGTGTCTGGCTTCCATGCTGGTGGCACGTAAATAGCACCAGTTGAGCGTGATTGTTACCAATGTCGCCTTCCTGGACGGAAAAATATGTTTTCCTTATGCATGAGACATGAACCCACACCTCTTATATTTGCAATAAGTGTCCTAACCATTACACCACCATATCCACTCCTTGTTAGATTTAAGAACTATAATTTCATAGTGTTGTTTTTTAAAACAAACAAACGTGCGCTTTCTGTGATAAATTGAGAAGTGGTGAATAAGGTCCTGGTAGGGTATAAAGGAGGGTATTTCCAGAAAAAATACATAAATTTTCACTTCAAATATTGCATAACTCAACATTGCAAGCAGAGTTTGTATTGAAACATTTGTAACTGATTGTTAAAGATATGTTAAAGTATTTTTTTATGTTCTTATTTGGATGACTGACTGACTGACATACATACATCAAAGTCACTGTCAATAACATTCTTGTATAAGAGTAATAAATTTGTACTCTATGAAAGTATAGAGTAACCCATATGCATTATGTATGTATATATATATTATTGTGTCTGAGGAGAATCATTCTGTTTTAATGTCTTATTACTTAATACACTCACCAGTTCGATTTGCACTCCTTTATTTATTTATTTTTTCAAAAAATTTTTGTTGCATCTTGCAACCTCTTTGACAGTCGTTGACTCTGTCTGTTATCAGAGCCGCATTTTTTTTTTATTTGTTTGTTTGTGCTTGTTATGCTTCAACACAAAAATTCACATAAAGAATCTTGCAAGCCAAATACAAAAACGAAATATATATACATATATATTGAGAGAGAGAGAGAGAGAGAGAGAGAGAGAGAGAGAGAGAGAGAGAGAGAGAAGTGGTGCAGGATGACTGCATATAGTTGATTTAGTATATGCATACATCCTGCACTCATACAATACATATACACACATACTTATAATTATATACTTTTATATATATAATTATAATAATCAGATGTGAAGTGCAGTTTTATATAATGATACACACACTCACACACAACATTATACACATGAACACATATAATATTACCAACTGTACATTTTATAGGTAAATTGGCATGGACGTTAACAGTTGAGTATCTTGTATATGAGCATGATCCGGAGATTATAATGGAGTGAAAACTTTACTGTTTATTTTGGTGGTCATTTTTTACTTGTTTCAGTCATTAGACTGTAGCCATGCTGGAGCACTGCCCTGAATAATTTTTTTTAATCAAATGAATCAACACCAGTACTTATTGTTTTTTTAAAGCCTTGTGCTTATTCTATTGGTCCCTTTTGCTGAACTGCTAAATCATGGAGACATAAACACACTGGTTACCAAGGGGTAGTGGGAGAAAAAGACAGACACAAAGACACACACATGCACACACACACACACACACACACACACACACAATGGGTTTCTTTCAGTTTCCATCTACCAAATCCACTCACAGGGCTTTGATAGATCTAAGGGTAAAGTAGAAGACAATTGCCCAAGGTGCCACCCAGTGGGACTGAACCTGGGGCCATGTGGTTGGGAAGCAAACTTCTTATAACACAGCCATGCTTACGTCTGCTTGTATACTTTTCCGAATCAACAATTGAAACACAGTAATATATAACACCAATCCTTCATAAATTCTTTAATATCAATTATTTGTTAATTACTCACAAAATAAAATATTTTTGTGATAAAAATAGGCTCACTCAAACTAAGAGAATACTTTCAATGTAAATCAACATAAAATCTATTTTAAAATAGAAGAAACTACTTGATATTTTGATTTAATTCTGAGAAATGAACAACTTGCTTTGGCTAATAAACTTGCCCTTTAAATGGAAATAATAGGATGGAAATGTTGTTGCTAGAACTAAATTGATTGCAATTACAAACCTAATAACTACGAACTTAGACATCCTGCAATTTCTGCTCTCTCGGCATTTTCAGACTATTCTTATTTTTTTTAATAGGTCAGGAAATATGGACTATTTTCATGAAGATATCTGTCTCATTTAAACATGATTATGGACTTGCAATCATAAAAATGTAAGGCCAGCATCATAAAATTGTCATAGCATGTACATATTTGGCATATTTTACCATTCTTGTTCATAAAAATTAAAAAAACAATAAAAAACCCATTGTGGGTATGATTGATGGACAAATGTGTCATTTAAAAGAATATTAAATAGTCCCTGTATTTAATATTTGACTGTTTTACATTCCCTCACACCATGGAAGATTTTTGAAGCTAATATTTTTCCAATATAGGAATACACGAATATGAATTTCGAGTATAGCTTGTAATTTGTCAATTCATGAAAGCTGGTCAAACTGAGAGATAGATTAAGATGAATGAGATAAGAAACGATCTTAAACCTGTGGTTGTTATCCCAACAGCTTAACTCAGAAACATTGTACACTATTAGCTTCTGGAATACAGACATTTAGCGATTGGGTAGCTTTAGCAGTATCTGCTTTCTCACAAGCATTCTACCCAAGTATTCTGTCTATGGATTGCCTGATAGGCTGTGGTTGTTTTCTCCTTATATGTGGTTGTTTTCTCCCTAAAGTCTTATATTGTCATTCAATGCTCGAAATAAGGAGTAGAAGGATAGCTGACAGCTGATGAAGGGTCTTTTTTTATGTTACTTGTCTTGTTTCCATTTGTTTCTCTCATTGTTTGTGTACCCAACTTGATTTTTGCATTTCATGTTGTTTACAGTTTGTGATGTCCTGCATATCTATATACATATGTACATATATGTATGTATATATGCATATATATATATATATATGTATCTATCTATCTATCTATATATATATATATATATA
>NC_068996.1:37750270-37751757 GCF_001194135.2 Octopus bimaculoides | reverse complement strand
ATATATATTTATATATATATATATGTGTGTGTGTGTGTGTATGTGTGTGTGTGTGTGTGTGTGTGCATATGTGGGCACAGGATGTTATGAAACATGTACAACAAAAAATACATATACACATATGGAAAACAAGACAAACAACATAAAGAATGACCCTTCATCAGTTGCTGGCTGCTTTTCTACTCTCGTATTTCAAGCATTTCACAACAAGCCATGCTTTCAATAAAACAGTTGCTCCTGCAAAGCAAATTAAATAAAATTTGGGATTTTGCAGAGGTGCAAAATTGGTAACAAAAATTGGACAGTGAAAGCAAACAGGAAGGGCTGCTAAGCTTAAACGAGGTTGTGGTGGTGAATGTGTAAATCAAGCTTGGACAGGAGACAAACATATATATATACACATACATACATACATATGTATAATTAACAATATCAAGGGTAATGAGAAATATTAGAAATTTCTACTACCAGTGGCCTAGTGTGTAAAATTTAGTCAATAGACTATATAGTATTCATATAAATACAGCGTACATTTAAACACATAAGAGGCATCCATCATAGGATTCCTTTCGCCCTAGAAAGAACAGTTAAATTCCAAACCACTATTTAGGGATAAAACTTCGACGGGAATGAAAAATACATACCTATATATATATATATATATATATATGGTTCAATACCTAGTATTATTGGGGAATGAAATTCCCTTAAAACAATAGGTATATATTAAGCATATAGTTTATATCCGGTTAAATGAAGAAAAGAAAATGGAGAGTAAGAAATCAATAATTGTTTATTATTAACAACAAATAGGTCATCTTTACTTCTTACAGCCTTTTCAATTAATACTCAGTGATCTAACTACAAATTTGTGCATTAAATTTGCATTTGTGTGGCATGAGCATAAGTTTGTAAATTATTGAGTATTAATTGAAACAGCTGTAAGAAGTAAAGATGACCAATTTGTTAATAATAAATAATTATTCAATTCCTATCTCCATTTTCTTCTTTTCATTTAACTGGTTATATATATACATGGACTAAGTAATGCATGGATAAAAATGTACTATGTCAATTAGTGTGAATCTGCAGAATGAATGTTTTGAGAAATTGAAACCAATTAATAATAACAGTGCATTGTAGATTCATCATTCTATTCTCATGGTACTATTAATTTTGAGAACAATTGTGGCAAAGGAAGAAAAAACCCTTGCTAACTATTCTCAATTCAACTTCAGAGTTTATTTGATTAATGCAAGTATGGAGTAGCCAGCAAAATGATGATGATCTGCCTGTCTATCTGCCTGCCTACCTACCTACCTACCTACCTACCTACCTACCTACCTACCTATACATACATACATACATACACACATACATACATACACACATACATACATGCATATCTACAACATACAGTTATACATATTTCTATATATATATTGTTGATATTTTTTTATTCTTTTATTTGTTTCAGTCATGTGATT
>NC_068996.1:37746364-37750260 GCF_001194135.2 Octopus bimaculoides | reverse complement strand
CCAACCGGCAACATATACTGCAGTGAATTATTCTCTGCAGAATTGTTTCCTGAATTTTGCGCGCCGTGAGCTGAGGCATTTTGAAAAGTAGCCCCAATGTAATCGGTAGAACTATATGCAAGTCTTGTTTCATGAAGACAATTCGTGTATAGTTCTGCAAATTATATTGATTCTAGAACGTCTATGCTGATGTGCACACGGATGTTATTACGTAAGTATAACGTTAAGGTTCGAAACTGTAGTCCATAGATAATTCTTTTTCTGTATATTTCTCATTTTGTCCTGTTCTGGCGTTTTGCGAAATTTTTCTGGAGAACATTATTTTTCTTTGTGGTTGGGTCGTTGATGACCTCTTTCTAGCATATTGGATGTCCACCTAGTGGTCATTCCTTATACACGTGTAATACAATTTTTTTCTGAATTTTCAGATTTTTTATATGCTTGGCCACTTAGTTTTAAATTGAATTAATATTCAATTTATCACCCTATCAATATAAATAATAATTTTATATATATATACTCTTTACTCTTTTACTTTTTTACTTGTTTCAGTCATTTGACTGTGGCCATGCACCACCTTTTAGTCGAGCTAATCGACCCCAGGACTTATTCTTTGTAAGCCTAGTACTTATTCTATCGGTCTCTTTAGCCGAACCGCTAAGTTACAGGGACGTAAACACACCAGCATCGGTTGTCAAGCGATGTTTGGGGGGACAAACACAGACATACAAACAGGCACACACATATATATATATATATACACATATATATACGACGGACTGCTTTCAGTTTCCGTCTAACAAATCCACTCACAAGGCTTTGGTCAGCCTGAGGCTATAGTAGAAGACATTTGCCCAAGGTGCCACCTAGTGGGACTGAACCCAGAACCATGTAGTTGGTAAGCAAACTACTTATCACACAGCTACTCCTGCACCATAAAAATCTTTACAAAGTTGGAGAGAATGTGAAAATAATTCTTTTTTGGAACAGTGGCTCTCAAAGCACATGCATAAAGCTGTAAATAATAGCATGCAAATATTAAGTAGTTGCATGCTGTCAACTTAATGCGACAGTCCCCTGAGGGGAATAATACTACTGTTGGTTAGATCTAGGAAGCTGCACCGCTTCCTGTCGGCCTTGACACATTTTGTGTGTCCTTATGTTTACAAGGGGGAAACAAGCACCTCAACCCAGCTAAGCCAGCATCCAGAGACATGTTTCTGAGTCTTTGCTCATCATCAGTCTGGAGTAGCATGACCTGCTAGTCGAAGATGCCTGTCAAGCACTTCTAAACATATAATAATTCTAGTGAAATACATTCACCGATTTCAAATTTAGAAATAATACATTTCTAAATCTCCCCCTTGTAAACATAAGGACACAGGAAATGTGTCAAGGCTGACAGGAAGCGGTGCAGTTTCCTAGGTCTAACCAACAGTAGTATTATTCCCTTCAGAGGACTGTCACATTAAGTTGACAGCATACAACTACTTCATCGTATCACTACTGCATAAATCTGAGATCCATGCTTTGAGATCTACTCTTCCATATATATATATATATATATATGTATATATATATATATACAGGGTTAGTCAAAAGTCACCCAACAGTAAATCAAAATTACATAAATACTATCTGTAATTCTGTATTGACTTGAATGGAAAAAATGTGTCACTCAAGAAGGACTTCAGTTTGAACAATTTTCATGATGTTTCATATTCAAATGCTTTTATTAAATTCATTCAGTTGTTAAACATAAATAAATCATGGAATTAAATGGTTTTGATTTACTGTCAGGTCACTTTTGACCAACCTGTATATCTTTTTGGATATAATATACACACACACACACACACACACACACACACATATATCTTCTGGGATGTAGTATATATATATATATATATATATACACATACACACACACACACATATACATATATATAAGTTACTAGAGTGTTAAATGTCATATGGGTATTATCAGGAAATATGGCATACATAATTTTCAATTTAACTTTTATAAAATTTTCTTGGTGATTATACAAAATGATGAAATGAATACTAATTTTCAAAAGAAAAAAATATTACTTTATAATAAAATTAAATAAAACAAATGTCTTATTTTTTTATAATTTCTCCCATAGCTACCCTATCATTTACTCTCTTTCCTTTTCCTTCTCCTACTCCCTCCTCCTCTACAGTTCTTTCTCTCTCTCACTATCTATCTGTATGTGTTGCATTCTTTTATTCATTGCCTGCTATCAATCCTAGTATGTGCACTCATCTTGTACTTCTTGTGTTAACTCTCTTTGTAATTCTCCGTTACTTTCTCTACCTTTCTCTCTATATGATGTAAAGTGTAATTGGAGACATTAACCAACAAACCAACCAACTGCCCAGCTGGCCAACCGACCCACTGGCCGACCAGCCAACCAACCGACCCGCCGGCCAACCGACCAACCGACTATCCAACCACCAGTCCAATATTTATATTAGCTATTATTTACCAAATTTGATTACAACAAGTTCCACCCAACATATGACAAGTACTGCTGAATATGAACCAATAAACAGTCAATCCATGAGCAATAAATGAATGAAACAAAGATGGCCTCATCAGTTTGCTTCCATTTTTGGCATCTAGGTAGAACAGCTAGAACAGCACTGATGCTAGAACAGCAATGATGATACCTCACTGACAGTGTTTCTTTACTTGCATTTGTGGATCTGTGATAAGATTCTTGTTTCCCAACCACATGGTTCCAGGTTCAGACCCACAGCATGACACCTTGGGCAAGTGTCTTCTACTATAGCTTCGGGCTGACCAAAGCCTTGTGAGTGGATTTGAAAGAAGCCTATTGTATGTGTGTGTGTGTGTGTGTGTGTGTGTGTGTGTGTGTGTGTGTGTGTGTGTGTGTGTGTGTGTGTGTGTGCCTTTGTGTCTATGTTTGTCCCCCCACCATTGCTTGACAACTGATGTTGGTGTGTTTATATTCCTGTAATCTAGCAGTTTGGCAAAAGAGACTGATATAATGAATACCAGGATTAAAAAAAAAAGTATTAGCAGAGATTCATTTGCCCCAGAATGACTGCAGTCTAATGACTGAATCAAAGAAAAGATAACAGGAACGCTGAGTTAATAATAAGTGAACTTTAGAGCTGAAGATGAAGAGGTGCAGAAATTTGTTATCTCAAGTAAATATTGTCCTGATAACTGAATTCAGTGATCTATTATCCTTCTTATTTTAGCTCAGTTTTCTTATATACTTTAGTGTAATTTATAATTTAATGGATCAACTTCACAGATGTCTCCTAGGACAAAACCAAAACCAAGGTTGATTGATTTATTAATAAAATGACAACATTGCAATTTTGATATGTGAACATATGAAATCAAACCAATATATATATGTATGTATGTAAGTATGTACATATGTATGTATGTATGTATGTATGTATGTATGTATGTATGTATGTATGTATCTATCTATCTATATATATATATATATATATATATATATATATCTATACTCTTTTACTTATTTCAGTCATTTGACTGTGGCTATGCTGGAGCACTGCCTTTAGTTCATCACATCAACCCCAGGACTTTTTCTTTGTACTTATTCTAGTACTTATTCTATTGGTCTTTTTTGCTGAACTGCTAAGTTACAGGGACGTAAACACACCAGCATCGGTTGTCAAGCAATGCTGGAGGGACAAACAGACACACAAACATACACACACTCATACACACATATATACATACACATATATACATATATACAATGGGCTTCTTTCAGTTTCCGTCTACCAAATCCACTCCCAAGACTTTGGTCAGCTTGCGGCTATAGTAGAAGACACTTGCCTAAGGTGCCACGCATTGGGACTGAACC
>NC_068996.1:37745570-37746354 GCF_001194135.2 Octopus bimaculoides | reverse complement strand
GGTAATACTGAGTAAGTGCTATGGACAGACTATAGTTAAGCTCCAGGTTCAATAGTGATATGAACGAGGAGTCCAACATAGATTGTGTATTAGCATGTATATATATATATATATATCAAAAAATTAACAGAATGAGATAAAAAATCCAAGGCTGTGAGTACTTTCCAGGTCTTACAGATATTTCTGGGATATTTTATACATCCATTCATCAGAGACAGTATGAGAAAATATTCAAGTAGTAGTTATTATAGAGAAGACACGAAATACAGAGTGAAGTGTACATATATCTATATATGGAAATAAATAAATATACATATAAATAAATATATAAATATATATATATATATATAAACATATATAAATATTTATATAAATACATATATATATGCATATACATATATATGTATATGTATATGCATGTGTGTATATGTATATTTTTATTTATTTATTTATGCGCCCTTTTAAAGCCTAGCCAGGCTCATGGGCCCGGTTTCTATGGCGCATGTGTTCCCCCCAGCTGGATGGGACACCAGTCCATCGCAGCGTTACTCAAGAAACAGTGACAGAAAGTTGGGGCGAAAGAGTACAACAGAGGTCGCTACCACCCCCTGCCGGAGCCTCGTGGAGCTTTAGGTGTTTTCGTTCAATAAACACACAACGCCCGGTCTGGGAATCGAAACCGCGATCCTCTGACCACGAGTCCGCTGCCCTAACCACTGGGCCATTGCTCCTCACATATATATATGTGTATATATATATATATATATATATATATATATATATA
>NC_068996.1:37740133-37742881 GCF_001194135.2 Octopus bimaculoides | reverse complement strand
AAAATTAAAATTATAGTTCTTTTTAGTGTATTTACTTATTAAATTTTTCTATATGTGACTGTGAATTTTCATGGATGAGTTCATGAACTTTGGTTCTTTTCTCTAAATTATATATATATATATATATATATATATATACTGGAGTAAGCACATAAATGTGAAACAAGGTGGAAAAAAAAGAGTACTCAAATACTAGAACTAGAGTAATATGCTTTGTTTAAAAGCAGCAGAATTATAACAAAAGCTGTTACTCAGAGTTTCATGTTCCTGTTTGTTGGACAGGCTTTGTTAAAATAGAACACGAATAACGATATGATCAAAACTGGTTAAAGGATACACCTTTAAAAATGGATTTGTTTCATTGGTCCTTTCAATTAATGGTCTTAAGCATGCAATGAACAAAATAAATGAATTCAATATAAATTCATCCTATTATAAAATCGAAGGAAACCTTAAATCGAAGAGTAGATTCAAAATACATGTTGTAAGTAATTGTATATGAAATATAATTCAATTAATACATTAAAATCAAAAT
The DNA here is from genome assembly GCF_001194135.2 of Octopus bimaculoides. NCBI lineage: Eukaryota > Metazoa > Mollusca > Cephalopoda > Octopoda > Octopodidae > Octopus > Octopus bimaculoides. The sequence continues at coordinate 37,742,346 of NC_068996.1, read as the reverse complement.
TGAAATTTTCACGTTGCACTACATAAATATTTTACAACAGTAAAAACCCATACTAGACCATTTATAATATACATATATACATCAAAATACACAGATGCATGCACATAGTTACATACATATACAAGACATAAATATAAGCACAAATACACATGTACATATATGCACGCAACCATAATAAATAATCCTAATACTATAAAATCTAATCCCACTGAACAGAAACATATAACTAAATATGGCACATGTAAAAATAATAAGTTATGTCCTTTAGAAGGCAAATGTAGAAGGTTCAACATTTTATATAGATGTACTGCTACTAAAGTGGAGGCGCAATGGCCCAGTGGTTAGGGCAGCGGACTTGCGGTCATAGGATCGCGGTTTCGATTCCCAGACTGGGCGTTGTGAGTGTTTATTGAGCGAAAACATCTAAAGCTCCACGAGGCTCCAGAAGGGGATGGTGGTGAACCCTGCTGTACTCTTTCACCACAACTTTCTCTCACTCTTACTTCCTGTTTCTGTTGTGCCTGTAATTCAAAGGGTCAGCCTTGTCACACTGTGTCACGCTGAATATCCTCGAGAACTATGTTAAGGGTACACGTGTCTGTGGAGTGCTCAGCCACTTGCATGTTAATTTCATGAGCAGGCTGTTCTGTTGATCGGATCAACTGGAACCCTCGACGTCGTAAGCGATGGAGTGCCAACAACTGCTAGTAAAACTGCTAGCTCACATAGTAAGGTATATTTAGGGAACTCCATTAACTTTAAACAAAGATTTTTAGCGCATATACATTAATTTAAACTGGATATCATGAACAACACTACCTCATTGGCAGCATATGTACATAAACTCAAACAAAGAAATATTAACTATAAATTATCCTGGTCAATTATTGACTCAGCTACACCATATACCCATAAATCTATTTGTTGTCTATGTACAAAAGAACTGCTATACATATTATCATATAAGCAAAATAATTTGATAAACTACCAATCGGAAGCATTATCCACATGTAGACATTAGTTTTATAAAACTTCTAAACACGACAAGAAATCATTTAGAAAAGTCACATTAGTATTTTGTATTTTATATTTTATTACCATCAAGATTACTGTAAGTAAAAAAAATTAAAAAAACTTTAAATTAAATTATTTTAAATCAAACACATATATTCACAAGATATAGATTATCTATTAAATAGATACTTAGAGCTTATCCTCTTGATACTTGAATCTACACTCTTTTAATATATAATTAATTAACTTTAAATATATTACATCAATTTACTCTATACCAAGTCAATACACAACCATATCTACATTTGCATAAAATATTAACTAACGATGGTATATACTGGTTTTATCTCAATAATAATAAAAATAACAAATAATCACTTTTATTCTCAGGCATTTATGGATTACACACGAAAAAAGAAATGGATCATAGGATTTCTATCTCTATACAGCCATCATGAATTTTTATTCTACCTTTTTAGAGATTTTGCTCAAATTTATACGAACATAAATATATGAAAACCAATAAGTTTTTTAAACAACATTTTCCTCATTCGATTTAAACTGCATTTTTTCCATTCAATTTTCTCCACCAAAGTTCATCCTTTCGACTCAATTCTCTGATGAGTGGATATACTTCTCAATGATGCTTATCAACTTTAGATTTCATTTTAAGAGGAAGTATATTCATGAAACGACTGTAACAACTTTTAAACATTTAAAAACCTTTTAACAATCATAGCTGTACTTTATTTATCTATTAATGCAATATTGCTAATATTATATACTTACTTATTCTTATTATGATTTTTAAGATATATCTATTCTACTATTTTACTCTCTAATATTTGTGGCACTCCATCGATTACGCCGACGAGGGTTCCAGTTGATCTGATCAACGGAACAGCCTGCACATGAAATTAACATGTAAGTGGCTGAGCACTCCACAGACATGTGTACCCTTAAAGTAGTTCTCAGGGAAATTCAGCGTGACACAGAGTGTGACAAGGCTGGCCCTTCAAAATGCAGGGAAGAAAGAGTGAGAGAAAGTTGTGGTGAGTACAGCAAGGTTCGCCACCACCCCCTGCCAGAGCTTCATGGAGCTTTAGGTGTTTTCACTCAATAAACACTCACAATGCCTGTTCTAGGAATCGAAACTGCAATCCCACGACTGCAAGTTCACTGCCCTAACCACTGTGCCT
>NC_068996.1:37738808-37740038 GCF_001194135.2 Octopus bimaculoides | reverse complement strand
TATATATATATATATATATATATATATTGCAAGAGAGTTAGGGGTTGAGGATTCAACCCACTAAGGGATAGTATCTATCCAATATACTGCTGGGAGGGTACCCAATTATTGTTACACTAGTGTTATACCAAGTGTAATAAGTGGGTGCGGGTAAAGGGGTGTGTGTGTGTATTTTACCCTAAATTTATATAGCAATTAGAAAATGGAGGATAATATGCTGTACCCAACGACTTGCAGACAGTGTAACCTGTTGAATTAATTAACTTAATTTGTAACTAAAGTGACAAAAAACCACAAAATACAAGTGTTTATGACAAACCATGTTATATTGACAACCGGGTTTACAAATAAAAGTACATAAGGAATTTGAGAATAAACATAAACCTACAGCTGTTTCGGCCTAGCGTTGGCATGCCCCATTCTATCTGAATAGCTCCTGCCGGAGTAATTAGCGGATGAAATGCTGAAATGGGGGTACATGCACTATTCGCTAGGCCTCTTCAGAGATTCACAAAAAATTCCATACAAATATACAGTAAGAGATAAAAACAAAAATGAGCAATGTTTCACAAGGAAACGTCTTGGGACCACTGCTTTTCATAGTGGCCTTCTCAGATATGCCCTCAGCTACCCAGATAGCTACAGGTGCTATGCAGATGATACGAAAGTTTCACAGAAAATACAGAACACCAGTGAAGATTCACATCTGCAGCAGGAGTTGGACTCAATTTACAGATGGGCTGAGGACAATGATATGCAGTTTAATGCTCAAAATTTCCAGGCCCAGTGCTACCAGCATCCAAAACTGAATATAAAACTTAGAGAGTACACTGGTCCACTGGGGATTACAATCCCAGAGCCTAAATCAGTGTGGGACCTGGGTATTGACATGAGTGACGATACTTCTTTCCAAGTGCTTATCACCAGGATGGCGACAAAGTGCAGACAACTAGCTGGATGGATCCTAAAAACGTTCAGAACCAGAGAGAAGGAAACCTTGATGGTTCCCTGGAGAACATTCATCCTCAGCTGCCTGGACTATTGCTCCAAGCTATGGTCACTTAATAGAGTAAAATTAACAGCGAACCTTGAAGCAATCCAGCAAAGCTTCACAAAGAAGATCAACACATTGCAACAGCTCAGCTACTGGGAAAGGCTGAAACAGCTAAGACTCTACTCCCTGGAGTAAATACATATAAATAAATATATATATATATATATATATATATA
>NC_068996.1:37734808-37738070 GCF_001194135.2 Octopus bimaculoides | reverse complement strand
ATATATATATATATATATATATACATATATATATATATGTATATAAGTTTGTAGTGGGGGTGGTTGCTCTGAGAGTATAGCAACTAGACTAAGAATAGCATGGGCATAGATCAGGGAGCTCCTACCTCTGCAGGCAACTAAGGGCTTCTTGCTCAGGGTGAAATGTAGACTGTATGATGCATCTGTACGAACTGCCATGCTACACAGCAGTGAAACATGGGCCATGAATACTGAGGACATGTGTAGGCTTGAAATAAATGAAGCTAGTATGATCCACTGGATGTGTAATGTCAGTGTGCATACAGGACAGAGTGTAAGTGCCTTAAGAGAAAAGTTGGGCATAAGAAGCATCAAATATGGTGTGCAAAAGAGGCGACTGAACTGATATGGTCATGTGTTGCGAATGAATGAAGACAGCTGTGTGAGGAAGTGCCACTCTCGAACTGTAGAAGGAACCTGTAGAATAGGTGGACCCAGGAAGACATGGGATGAGGTGGTGAAGCATGACCTTCAAACATGGGCCTCACTGAGGTAATGACAGGAGACTGGGCCCTTTGAAGATATGCTGTGATTGAGAAGACCTGGCAACTAAAGTGAGATCGCAGGCATGCATGTTTGGCCCTGTTAAGAATAGCCCTGATGCACTGGGTAATATGATATGCTTAAGAAGACCTGCTGAGTCAAGTAAAACCAATATCGTAGCTAGGGCCAGTGCTCCCTAACTGGCTCCCGTGCTGGTGGTACATAGAAAGCACCATCCAAATATGGTCGATGCCAGGTTCACCTGACTGGCTCCCATGGCAGTGGCACGTAAAAAGCACTAACTGATCATGGCCGATGCCATTACCTCCTGACTGGCTCTTGTGCTGGTGGAATGTAAAAAGCAACATTCGAATATGATCGATATCCGGCTGCCTAACTGACTTCTGTGCTGGAGGCACCTAAAAAGCAGCCACTACACTCTCGGAGTGTTCGGCGTTAGGAAGGGCATCCAGCTGTAGAAACATTGCCAGCTCAGATTGGAGCCTGGTGCAGCCATCTGGCTCACCAGTTCTCAGTCAAACGATCCAATCCATGCCAGCATGCAAAATGGACCTTAAACGATGATGATGATATATAAATGTGTGTATGTGTGTTTGTTTGTTGATCAAAAGTTTTCTCCATTTTCTGATTGTTTAAGTATGATTACCAATAAACTTTTGTTTATTCTGTTAACTGTATTCTATGAGCATAGTTTGCCTGCGTACTCATACCCAGGGATAGCACAGGTAATTGACACCGATACTAAATACAGATACTTTTATCCCTTAGTCGTTTACTACAGTCACTAACTCTGCTTACCTTTATATATATATATATATATATATATATATATATATATATATATATATATATATATATATATTTATTTATTTATTTATTTATATATATATATTTATATATATATATATTTATATATATATATTTATATAATCAACAAATTATAAAAACAAAACTGAAATTTTAAAAGTAATACAAAAAATAGGTCAACCATACAATATGCAATTATCATACCTGTGCATATTCTTTTTCTATAGCTGATCTTTTCTGGCTGAAGATTCTGAAATGATAACAATTATATAAAATAAGAGAAAAGGAAGCAATTAATTAAAATAATGAAATTGATTTTAAATAGATTTGATTAATGAAGGCAATACTAATGATGAGCTATTTACTCACCATAAATTAACATGAACTATTGATATATATTTAAAAGTGGAATGCAGATAATACAAGGTAAATCTACTTCTTCCTCCTTGCTACTATCACTGGCACCACCATCTCCTCTTCTTCCTTGTTAGTGATTTTTCTTTTTAAGACAGGCGTTTTAACATTTTGATCAATTCGTAAATGCATTTGCCCATATGATGCAGGTGGACTGTCCTTTGTCTTTTGATTATCAAATATGCTTCAACATTAATCGAATGTCTTATGAGTGCTGATCGCAGAAAGAAACTATTCTACTTTTGTAAATGGCTTCTGAAAGAGTACTTTGTGATCTCTACGTGCTTTGTTAATGTGATTCTCGTAGAAGCATTATCATGATATATAATATCTTTTTCTAGATATTTGCCATTTAGAAGAACAAAGTTCTAAATATTAGCAATTGCAAGCCTGCTCCTTTCCACAGCCAAAATTTTTGCATTGTGGTTCTTAGTGGCACTAAATATATTTTTCAGGCAACTATAGATTTTCTTTATATTTTATTGAATGCCTTGGAGTTTATGGCTCTTAAATATTTTTGTATTATGATAAGTAATTGTAAGGGAACACTGTTTTTTTTCATAAAAATTAGAAGAGGGTCAAAAAGTTATAAAGGACAAATGCAAATCATTTATAATCACATAAAATTATTTATTGAATGCTTTTACGAGTTATATTTTAAGATAAATTGTGATGTATTGATTTCATATAAATCATAATATCAAATGCACACAAACACACACACATGCACTAGATGGTAACTAAGTCAACAATATACAGCACTAAAGAAGAAACAAACAACAGATAAATCTAAAATATATATTGGGACAACTAAGCTGACATTCAAAAATTGATTATATAAATACAAACAATTTTTTATCAGTCCTGAAGGAAAATGCACTGCGGCTTTGTCAAAATTTATATGGTTTGTGCATGAGACAAGTTCTCACAAATTCAAAATTACCTGATCGATTGTAGATAATGCACAAATATATAGAAATGATGACTTCAAATCAAAAATGTAGTGTGACTTTTGAGTGGAAAATTAAGAATATTGTTCTAAAGCAGTAATAGTTTCAACAAAAGAACAGAATAATTAGTGCTTTAAATTTTAATTTAGTTCAGGAAATAAAAGCATTGATCTTGAAGTGTTTAAAAAAGATAAAAGGATAAATATTTAATTGACAAAGTTGAAATTATGGTGAAAACAAATAAAAGAAAGAAAAAGAAAAGAAATGAAGAAGCCCCAACTTTCCTGAGGTTTATAAAATATCGCTAGTAACTAATTTCAACAGATATATTCTTTTATTTGTCTCAGTCATTTGACTGTGGCCATGCTAGAGCACTGCCTTTAGTTGAACAATCTGACCCCAGGACTTATTCTTCATAAGCCAAGTACTTATTCTATAGGTTTCTTTTGTTAAACTGCTATGTTACGAGGATGTAAACACACCAACATTAGTTGTCAGGTGAAGGTTGGGGGGACAAACACAGACACATAAACATATACATACATATA
>NC_068996.1:37731027-37734798 GCF_001194135.2 Octopus bimaculoides | reverse complement strand
ATACGACAGGCTTCTTTTCAGTTTCTGTCAACCAAATCCACTCACGAGGCTTTGGTTGGCTCGAGTCTATAATAGGAGATACTTGCCCAAGGTACTATGCAGTGGGACTGAACTTGGAAGCTTCTTATCACACAACAACACCTGCACCTATATCTTTATCTTTTACTTTGGAATGTGGTCATGCTGGGGCACCACTTTGGAGGGTTGTGTCAAACAAATTGACCTCAGTATAATCTTGAAGTTTGGTACTCATTCTATTGGTCTCTTGTGCTGAAGTACTAAACTGCTAAGTTATGGGGATGTAAACATACCAACACTGGTTGTTAAGTGGTGGTTGGGGGAAAACAGAATTGCAAACATACACACACACACAATCACCACCACCACCACCACCACCATCATCATTATCATTTAATGTTCGTTTTTTCCACGCTAGCATGGGTTGGATGGTTTGGCAGGAGCTGGCAAGGCCAAGAGCCACGCCAATTTCCATTGTGTTTTGACTTGGTTTCTACAACAACTGGATGCCCATCCTAATGCCAACCACTTTACAGAGTGTACTGGGTACTTTTTACAAGGTACCAGCACCAACAGAGGTGCTTTTTATGTAGCACCATCACTGTTTGGGTAACCAAGTACCTTGTGAGACAAAAATCCTCAACTAGGAGTGGAGAATAATATTGAGGGGTGAAGGCTTTGTGTCAGTTGAGAGATTAAAGGTACAGAGGGACAGAGACAGGTGTCTTGCTGTAGATTAGATACATGGATACCCCAGTTGGACAAAAATGGAGAGAGAGGGAGAGAGTAAGATAAAGAGAGCAAGAAAGAGAGAGAGAGGGGGGAGAGAGAAAGAGATGATGGTGAAGATGTGTCAGGTCATGCCCTCAAGGGACATTTGGGGTGGTGAGAATAAGTGGGGTGATACAGAGGTTTGGACTGAGTGAGTGGGCAGAATAGAGGTGACTGGCGGTGAGCTGGCAGAAACGTTAGCACGCCGGGCGAAATGCTTAGTGGTATTTCGTCTGCTGCTACGTTCTGAGTTCAAATTCCGCCGAGGTCGACTTTGCCTTTCATCCTTTCAAGGTCAATAAATTAAGTACTAGTTACACACTGGGGTCGATGTAATCGACTTAATTCCTCTGTATGTCATTGTTTGTCTCCTCTATGTTTAGCCCCTCGTGGGCAATAAATAAATAAATAAGAATAGAGGTGACTGTAGCAAATGATGGAGAGAAATATAAGAGATACTCAAGGCCAGGGGTTGTGGTAGGTATGTGAGAGCATTGAGGTGATAGCAGATAATTGAGGAGATAATGATGGGGAACGACAGGAACAGAAGTGAGAAGTGAAAGGATGTGATTGGTGAAAACAGTAGGTGAGGGAGGATAATGGGAAATGAAAATGGATTGGGGTGGAGGGAGAAAAATAACTGAGAAAGCAGGGAAATGTAGTATGTGCCTATTCTGCTCTCAGGTGATAGAGAAGTGGTGGTTGTCAGGGGATGAAATCATCATCATCGCCTAACGTCCACTTTCCATACTAGCATGGGTTGGATGGTTTGACTGAAGACTGGCAAGGCAGGAGGCTGCACCAGGCTTCAATCTGTTCTGGCAAGATTTCTACAGCTGGATGCCCTTCCTAACGTCAACCACTCTGAGAGTGTAGTGGGTGCTTTTTATGTGCCACTGGCACAGGAGCCTGTCAGGTGGCACTGGCACTGGTTACACTCGAATGGTTCTTTTTACATGCCACTGGCAAAGGAACCAGTCAGGCAGCACTAGCATCAACCACACTCGAATGGTGCTTTTTATGTGCCACCGGCACGGGTGCCAGTCAGGTGGCACTGGTATTGGTCACACCAACGATTTCACTTGACTCAACAGGTCTTCTCAAGCACAGCATATCTCCAAAGATCTTGGTCACTAGTCATTGCCTCTGTGAGGCCCAATGTTCAAAGGTCGTGCCTTACCACCTCATCCAATGTCTTCCTGGGTCTACTTCTTCCACAGGTTCCCTCCGCTGTTAGGGTGTGACACTTCACACAACTGTCCTCATTCATACACAATATATGACCATACCAGTGCAGTTGTCTCTCTTGCACACCACATCTGATGCTTCTTATGTTCAACTTTTCTCTCAGGATGCTTACACTCTGTCATGTATGCACACTGGCATTACACATCCAGCGGATCATACTGGCTTCATTTCTTTGAAGTCTTTGCATGTTCTCAGCAATCACAGTCCATGTTCCACTGCCGTGCAGCATGGCTGTTTGCACAGATGCATCATACAATCTACCTTTCACTCTGAGTGAGAGGCCCTTTGTTACTAGCAGATGTAGGAGCTCTCTGAACTTTGCCCAGGCTATTCTTATTCTAGCAGCTATGCTCTCTGAGCATCCACCCCCCGCTACTGATTCGGTCACCTAGATAATGGAAGCTGTTAACTAGTTGTAGTTTTCCTCAAGGGAAATGGTTAACAGGAAGTGGGGGAGTGGCAAGAGGATGGAGGTGGGGGTTGGGCAGGGCCCCTCATTGACAAGCATTATGGAAATGGCTTTAAGATATCAATTCTGTTGAGGTGGACGGGTCTTCTTGAGTACAGTAAGGCGTCAGATATCCTGGTCCTATACATACATACATACATACATACATACATACACACACACACACATACATACATATATATATGTGTGACAGACTTCTTTTTTTAGTTTCTTCTACCAAATCCAGTCACAAGGCTTTGATCAGCCTGGGACTAAAGTAGAAGACACTTGCCCAAGGTACTGCAGAGTGGATCAGAACCCAAAACCACATGGTTGGGAAGTAAGCTTCTTATCCCCATAGCCATACCCATGCCAACAGTAGAATCCTGACAGTGACTATGTTGCAGAGGTAAGACAAAATAATAGACTGTACTATGTGTACACACATACACACACACACACACACATGCACATACTTTCTCTCTCACATCCACACACACAAGTAGCAAATTATATATATTGTGACTTATTTACTGATAATTTTCACTCACTAATAATGTTTGTTTATTAATAGTTGTAGCACACTGTATACAACATTCCAGACTATCTGGATTACCAGTTTATCTGCAGATGAATGGCATATTAGATTTTATACAGTCATACATTTCTGCCCTCCTTCTCCACTCATTTTGACAAGTCAGACTCACCCATCATGAATCTATCACAATAAATTCCTTTGGTCGCTAAATGTCATAACCTATATCATGGAGAGAACCTTGTTCCCAGACACCACAGTTGCTCCTTTCCTCTTACCACATAGCAACAAAAATTTATGCCCTGCCACTATAATCCACCACTGTGATCTCCTTTGGAAATTAATCCCTTTATTATCATATTTCTGTTGAAAGGTACTACCTTTATTTCAATTAATTTTGAAAATAATGAAGAATTTAGTAAAATATATTTATGACTAGCAGAAATACCCGGCTTTGCCCGGGTTAAAGAGAATAATGAAATCTAAAAACGCCGTCTAGACTACGCAACCCTCAACTGTTAGTAGCTATGATACCATATTTCTACATTAATAACTCTCCAATCCATGCCAGCATGGAACATAGACATTAAGTGGAATGCCAGTCTCTCATCTAGGAAGGCCTTGAAATCAATGTTACCAACTGGGGACTATGTGTGTCGCAGTGATAATAAAAAGACCCAAAGGAGGTCTGCAACGAAATAATTTTACTCAACACTTTGCAAGTGAATCAGTGGAGGCAAAGATGCGTCTC
>NC_068996.1:37728124-37729907 GCF_001194135.2 Octopus bimaculoides | reverse complement strand
ACAGACAGACAGACAGACAGACAGACAGACAGACAGACAGACAGACAGACAGACAGACACACATTCTCATTTTTATATATATAGATTATTAAGCTAGTGTTTGGAACATTAATATAGAATTTTAATGGAAGGTTTTAGTTTAGATCCCTTAAAAGAGGAAGTTTGTAGTGTAAAACCAGGGATTGTCTCAGAAGGGTGAAGACAAACAAGATGGAAAGGTCTGAAAGCTAGATCATATGACTAAGATAATAAATTTTGTAATTACAGTCTCTGTTCCTGTTGATTTTGAAAACAATGGAGAATTTAGTAAAACAACTTTGTAATTATTAAGCTAGTGTTTGGAACGTGAATCCACATGAAATTTGGATGGAAGGTTTTAAACTTAGATCATTTTGGAACATGAAGTTTATATCATAAAGCAGTCCTGATGGGTTGGTATCAAAAGGGTTAAGGGTCTTTCATCTTGGAGACAACTTTTATTCTCAGTGACTTTCCTACTATAGGAACAAGACCTGAAATTTTGGGGAAGGAGGTTAGTTGATTACATCCATCCTAGTACTGACAGGTGCTTATTTTATCAACCCTGAAAGGAAGAAAGGCAAATATAACCTTGGTAGAATTTGAACCCGGTACATAAAGACAGATGAAATGCCACTAAGTATTTTGTCTGGCACATTAATCATTTTGCAAGTTTGCCATCTTAAATATCAGATTAATTTAGTACATTCTTCATTATTTTCAAAATGTATTGTAACAAAGGTTATGCAATTCAATAGATATAAAGTGACAAATGGATTTGTATATACACTGTGGATCAGTCTTTCCCACACATCTCTGCAAGTAAACTTTGTTAACAATTCACAATCTGTCAAGTCTTTATTGATAATAAAGTTGTAATGCATATTGACTCCTTTAGTCATTTGCTTGAGCCTAACCCATGAAACTGGCTTTATGCTTCAATTTGACCTACAAAACAGAGTTTGACACTCTTGGCAGAGTGATATAATAACTTGCACTTATTTTAACGACTGAATAACATGTGACAGACATACCGTATATCTTCCAGAAGTTCGACCTCCTGTTGATGTTTTGATTGCAATTTCTGCAGTTGTTCAGTGTGAATAAGTTTTAAAGCAGCAGCATGCTTCACCTAAAAAAAGGAAGAAGAAAAAAAACTCTTACTTTCATTCTACAAACATGGTTTTAATTTTTTAGAGAGTAACTTCAGGTGGAGATAAACATATAATCGTAATTGTAATCTTTAACAACATCAAGACAGAACTCAATACAATGTTGTGTAATTGTATAAATACAGTTGAAGATAGATATAATATGCTACTTCACAGTTTCACCAAATGAATTGCATACTATGCAAGGGGATATCCTATGAATTCAGAGTCATCCGGTACATTTCAAAGTCCAACTCCTAGTATCTCACAACTGGAAACTTTCAGGTATCACATGATATACAGCACAAGCCTCTATATCACCTCACCTCTTCTCACCACTTCCAGTGTCCCCTGAGGGCATATCTTAACACATCTTCACTATCATTTCACTCTCATTATCATACTAATCTTTTATTTGTTTCAGTCATTTGACTGTAGCCATGCTGGAACACTGTCTTTAGTCAAACAAATCCACCCCAGGATTTAATCTTTGTAAGCCTAGTACTTATTCCATTGGTCTCTTTTGCTGAATCACTATGTTACAGAGATGTAAACACAGTAACATTAGTTGTCAAGTGATGGTGGATGGACAAACACAGACACACAAACATATA
>NC_068996.1:37726693-37728024 GCF_001194135.2 Octopus bimaculoides | reverse complement strand
TATATATATATATATATATATACATATATACACATATATATATTTATATACACATATATATACAGTTTTTCCCAAAAAATTGTATACACACTTTAAATAATTTTGAAGTAGGTGTTTATTAAAATACATTTCATTTTCAAAATTTAATAGAATCTGCAGACATTATTTTATTGTTTTGTTAATGCCTGTTTTCAAACTGATACCTGTTCTGATTCAGGCACTGCTGACAATGTAATGCAATGGGATCGCAAACATCACGAAAGAATTCGTTTGGTATTTGTGTGCATTCTCATTCAATGGCTGCTCTCAAATCAGTGACTGTTTCAGGCTCCATAGCATAGACTTTGTCTTTTAGGTATCCCCATAAAAAAAAAGTCTAGTGGTGTGAGGTCTGGTGAACACAGAGGGCATTCAACAAAACCCCTTCATCCAATCGTTTAGCAAGATCTCATCAAGGAAAGATCTAACATTGCTGATAATAAAACTCCCCATCTTGCTGAAAATAAAACTTCTCATCTTCAAAGTCTTCTCTAATGCTTGGCATGAGAGACTGTTGCAGCAAGTTCAAGTAAACAGTATCAGTCACTGTAGCATCAAAAAAGAATGGTCCAATTCATCCTCTTGATAAGCCACACTACACTAACTCCTGTTAAATTAACATGGTGTTCCACCATAACATGCGGATTCTTGAGTCCCCAGCTGGTGCAATTGTGACAATTAATTGAACCATTTAACTTGAATGTGGCGTCATCACTCCACACAATATTTGTTGGAAAATGTGCATCTTCTACACATTGTGCCAAATATCACTCGCAATACTGCATACTTCAGTCTGGATCATCATCATTAGTAGCATGGACTAATCTTGGAACATAGCTTTTCCATTGACAACGCTTCAAAATGCAGATGATTTTGAAATACCTACCTCACTACTCACTGCACAGATTTTCTTGGACTTTGGTGTTATGTTTCTAGCACTCCTTCTTGCTTTGTGGGGGTTGTTGATGTTCGTGGTCTTCCAGAACGCTTCTCATGGACATTCTGAACAGTTCCATCGACTTCAAACTTATTTCTAATTCGAGTGATGGTAAGTCACATTGGTGGATCTGTTTGAAACTCCCTCCTAAACTGTCTCTGTACTTTAACTGCATTTTCACACTTCCAGTAGCATTTTAGAATGAATTTCCTTTGTTCAAAGCTTAGTCTAACTACCATCATTAATTCCAGTGGGTTTCATTTGGAAAGAAAAAACATCAATTGAGTTATCAGCTGCTAAAGTGTCTATACATTCTTTGGGGACACCCTGGATATATGTATATATATATATATAT
>NC_068996.1:37711796-37721081 GCF_001194135.2 Octopus bimaculoides | reverse complement strand
TATATATATATATATATATATATATATATATATATATGTATATGTATGTATATATGTTTGTATATGTATGTATATATATCTATGCATATATATGTATGCATATATGTATATGTATGTATGTGTGTGTGTGTATATATATATATATATACACACACATATATATATACATATAAATATATATGTGTGTGTGTGTGTGTGTGTGTATGGATATAAGAGGGAGAGAGTGAAACTGAATGATTTACATATAAAGCAAACCTTAAACCTGATGTTGCTTGAATATGATACCTGTGTCAGTTGAATCATGTCTGATTGCATCCAAACAATAATACTCTTCCTTTGTCAAACAGAAAATATGTCACCAATTTTCTTCCTCTCTACCTAGACCAACAAGCATTCTTTCTCCTTGTCTTTCCCTGTCATCCCTCCCACACAATCACTTCAATTTCGTGTGGGCAGCAATTCCTTGTGCTTACATTACTCTCATACTTGCCATTATTTTCAACACCTTTCCTATCTTCTGTTGATTGTACACCTCCATCTCTGTCTGTCACTATAACCATACCTACATGCCTCTGACATCCATCTCTGACACTGTACATCTTCTTTATATTTCTCTTCATCTCTCCTTCTCTCTCTCTTTCTCTCTTTCCCTTCTCTGTCTCTCTCTTCTCTCTCCATCTGTCTTTCTTTCTCTCTTTCTGTCTCTCTCCTCTCACTGTCTTTCTACTCTATCTCTCCCTTCTCCCCCCCTCTCTCTATCTTCCCACTCTCCCCCTCAACATATTTCCCTATTTTCTGCTTTATCTTCAGGTTTACTTATACTGCATACTTCGTATACTGCCACTATTGTCACTTTATTCATCCTTCACTACATTCACCTCTATCCACATCTCCAGCCATCTGTTACTCTCACCTCACTCTCCCATATACTTATCCAGCCACTCTTCCTGATACTTAGTCTTTTTTGTAGTTGATACTGTCACCTCATCGCCACCATTCTTTTTCTTTTGTCTCTTTTCCAGCTACTCCCACCTACTCCTATATAATGTGCAGTAGCCACATATCTCTTCTGTGTAAAGACATATGTTACTGACCTCTTATCATACTTCTGCACCTGTTACAAAGCCACCTACCCTATTAATTGAGGGGCTTCTTTTCTATCTCATGCAAGTTACTTTGGCAACATCACTGAAGCTAGTGTTATGAAGAAAAAAAAAAGCACCCTGTACACACTAAAATTGTTAGCATTAAGAACAGCTTTAAGCCATAGAAACCATGCCAATGAACACAAGCCGACATTGGTGTTTGACAGTCTTCTGGTTCATTATAATGTATATATGTATATGTACATAAATATGTGTGTGTAATCATATATGTATGTTTGTGTATATGTATGTATATATATGTATATGTATATATCTGTATATATATAATATATTCATTTATTTGTTTCAGTCATTTGATTGTGGCCATTCTGTAGCACTGCCTTTAGTCGAAGAAATCGACACTAGGACTTATTCTTTGTAAGCCTAGTACTCATTCTGTTGGTCTCTCTTGCCGAACCGCTAAGTTGAGGGGACCTAAACACACCAGCATTAGTTGTCAAGTGATAGTGGGGGAACAAACACAGACACACAAACATATACACACACACACACACATATATATATATATGATGGGCTTCTTTCAGTTTCCATCTACCAAATTCACTCACAAGGCTTTGGCCAACCCAAGACAATAGTAGAAGACACTTGCCCAAAGTGCATTTGGTAGACGGAAACTGAAAGAAGTCCATTGTATATATGTATATATGTGTCTCTATATGTGTGTCTGTATATGTCTGTGTTAATCCTCCCAACATTGCTTAGCAGTTTGGCAAAGAATAAGTCCTGGAGTTGATTTGTTCAACTGCAGGCAGTGCTCCAGCATGGCCGCAGTTGAACAGATATATGTATGTATGTATGTATGTATGTATATATGTATATGCATATATTTATGTGTGTGTGTGTTTTTATATCTATGTTTGTTTCCCCATTACTGCTGGAAAACCGGTGTTGGTGTGTTTGTGTCCCCCATAACTTTGCAGTTTGGCAAAAGAAGGCAATAAAATAAGTACTAGAGTTAAAAAAATAAGTCCTGGGTTTGATTTGTTTGACAAAAACACTCCGTAGTGGTGTTCCAGCATTGCTGCTGGTATCAAATTACTGAAAGAAGTAAAAACATAAAGGAATACATGCATGCACACACACACACACACGTACACACATGTACATGCACATGCATGCACACATGCACACACACACACATACATATATACAAGGGGGTGCTGAAAAGTTCCTGGCTTTGAATAAAAGAAAATACAAGAATTATGACTTCATTCAACATATTTCCCTCTCAGATTCACTCACTTATTGCAGCAGTCCTTCAGTTTTCCTAAGCCCTGTAAAAGAATGCAGAAGGTTGAGCCTCCAACCAGGTCTTTCGCGATACTCTTAAAACCAAGAACTTTCCAGCATCCCATCATGTATGTGTGCATGCGTGTGTGTGTGTGTGTGTGTGTGTGTGTGTGTGTGTGTGTGTGTGTGTGTGTGTGTGTGTGTGTGTGTGTGTGTGTGTGTGTGTGTGTGTATACGTGCAACTATGTTACATGGCAGTGAAATGTGGGCTTTGACTACAGAGGACTTGAAAGAAATGAAGCTAGCACAGTCTGTTGGATGGGTAATGTCAGTGTGCATGCATGACAGAGTGTAAATAATTTAAGAGGAAAACTGGGTATAAAAGGCATCAGATGTTGTGTGCAAGAGAAAAGACTGCTCTGGTTTGGTCATGTGATACATATGGATGAAGACAGCTGCATATAGAAGTCCTGAGCTTTAATTGTGGAGGGTACCTATAGAAGGGACAGACCCAGGAAGATGTGGGACGAAGTGATGAGAAGGGATCTTTGGATAGTGGGCCTCACTGCGGAAATGACAAGGAATTGGGAGATGTGACTATTTGCTGTACTTGATAAGACGTGTCAAACTAAGTAAAATCGCTGTCTTCCACACATTCAGACCTGTCCTTTCAGGTGCCGGTGCAACTTGTAAAGCACTTGTGACAGAGCTGCATTAACATACCTGTGCCAGTGGCATGTAAATAGTACCCAGCACACTCTGTTAAGTGATTGGCATTAGGAAGGGCATCCAGCCATAGAAACCATGCCTCAACAGACAGCTGGAGTCTGGACAGCTCTTTGCTAACCAGCCCCATGTCAAACTGTCCAACCCATGCCAACATGAAGAGCAGATGTTAAATGATGATGATGATGATATATATATATATATATATACACACACACACACACATATATATATATACACACACACATGCACACACGCACACACACAAACACACACACACACACACACACAAAGAGAGAGAGAAGACTGTAGTGGTATGGACATGTGATATGGCTTGAGGAAGACAGCTGTATAAAGAAGTGTCATGAAAGGAGCCAGTGGAAGAAAGAAACCCAAGAAGACATGGGATGAAGTAGTGAAGACTGACCTCAAGATATTGAATTTCACAGAGGACAACATGAAAGACACAAATGATTGGCCATTAGCTGTGCTTGTGAAGAGCTGTCCATCTCAGGAAGAATGAAATCCAGCCATCCCATCCTCATAACTCATCTAACACCCATCCTTCTGTTACTCTTCTAAATATGATACCACTAATTCAACTACTGGAAATGATACCATTACCCCTATACACTTCACATCATCTCCCTATTGCTATCCCTTATGAATTTCACCTCCTCCCTGTTTAGTCCATATTACTCCATAAGGAGCATAGGGCTGGTTTCCTGATTTCTCTGGCATATATATTCCTCCCTGGATAGGATGCCAGTCCATCACAGGATTACTCATTTTTACCAGCTGAATGGACTGTAGCAATGTGAAATGAACTGTTTTGCTCAAGAACACGATACAACATGTCACCCAGTCCAGGAATCGAAACCACAATCTTACAATCATGAGCTCAGCATCCTAACCACTAGACCATGTGCCTCTGCCTCCTCTCTGACCCAGTCCTATTTTCCTCACTTCCCCCACCCACACACTAATATTTACCGTTGACCATACCCTTGCCTGTGCATCTCATTCACTGCATCCAGCTCTATCCCCATCTCTGACCAGCTGTCCACATCCTTGCACTTTCTCATGAATTTACCTACCCATCCATCCTTTTGGATCCTGTGTCCCAATTCTCTCACTTATATTCACCTTCTACCTTAAGGGTATGCCCTTACTCCCTATTTCTAGCTAGGGGGAGGCCATGTCTCTCCTTTACCTCAAGGCATGTGTTCTTGTCTCTCTATCGTATTTTAACCTCGCAATACCTGGTATAAAATCAACTCCCTCTATGATATACCTGTCTTTCAGTTGAGAGGTTTTGTTTTGCAAGTTACTTGGTAATTTTACTGGTGCCAGTGTCAAAAAAAGCACCCTGTGATTAGCATTAGGAAGGACATCCAGCCATAGGAACAATGCCAGAGCAGACATTGGAGCTTAGTGAAGTCCTCTGGTTCACTAGTTTCTGTTGAACCATCTAACCTGTGCCAGCATAGAAAACAAATGTTAAGCAATGACACCCACCACCACTAATAATGTCGACAATAACCATAATCTGTTTCAGCACCCAGTGGTAGTGCTGTAAGAGCTGTGTAAGACAACTTTGTCTTGCATGAAAGCCATGCTGAGTGTTAATCAGCAAGTCATTTCTCCTTGGCTGAGTTGAGCGATAAGCCTGTAATTTTTAGCATCTACTCTGATTCCATCTTTATGTAAAAGGCATATTATGCCTTCCTTCAAATTTTTCATGCATTTACCATTTGCTACAAAACTTTGAAAGAGTATCTCAAGTGGCTTAGCTAAAGATTGATTTCTTGTTTTTCAGAGGATTGCATGGAACCCATTGGGCTCACTGGCAAAATTCAAGTTAATTTTATCTATGGCTGACTACAGCTTTCTCCCTTGTTTTAGTATGTAGCTGTTTTAGTATGTAGAACCCATGTGTCAAATAAATTCTGTCTTATTTACCTGTTTGTGTTCCAGTAGAGGGAAAATAATTTTGAACTGCTCAATCAGTATTTTTATCCTTTTGGATATGGGTGTGTGGTGGGGGAAAGTAATTATCGAATTGACTCTTTGGAACAGTGGTCCTGTTGCATAGTGCACAATGAATGATTCTTTAGCAAATTTGTAGATAGAAATCTCTGGGGTTTTATATTCTCTATAGCTCTGTAGGGAGTATCTGATCCCTTTCCTGAGAGTGCTTCATTTTGTTCTCTATTTCTTGGAGTATTCTCATTGAGCAGGGTCATTCACTTTCTGGTAATTGACCATTTAAGCAATTTGAGATCTTTGTTCTGTGCCTTGCAAGAACATTCGTTTCTCTGAGAATTATATGCTTCTGGGTCTGGACATCTCTTCTGGAATATATTTAATGTATACACCATACAGCTTGCATGATTGATGTATCTTGTTTACATTTCATGTCATTGTCCTGTACAGAGAGATTTTCCAGCCAGTCATGTTTGAGCAGCTCTTCTTCAATTGATTTCCAATCAGCTTTGTGAAAGTTTAGGCTGGACAGGGCTTTAGTTTTTCTAAAAGGATTTGTATCTGGATTCCCTGAGACTATACATTGTAAGTTCTATTAGTTCATGGACCAAGAAAATTGTGTGTGTCACCTCCACATTATGGGTGAACCCTAAGTTGTTTTTGAAGCTGAAATCTAGAATGTTTTTGCTTCTGGTGAGCTTGAGTATAATTTATCAATTGAACAGTGTATTAGCAAGGTTGAATTGATATTTATCTTGCTTTTTCTATTTTTTTCATGTGCTGTCATTCTTGAGAGAATGTGGCCTTCAGGTGATCAATTTTAATCATCAAAGAGAAAAAATATCAGCCACATTGCTAAAACATTAAAGTTTGAAATGTCAACATTGACAACAATATGTGATAATAGAGTTATTGGAATCAAACAGACAGATCACTCCACCAACTAAGAATGGCCATGGTTCACCACCATCACCCACAAACCAAAGGTGCATGGCCTTGTGGTTAGGGTGTTGCACTCATGATTATAAAGATTGTGGTTTCTGTTCCCAGACTGGTTATGCATTGAGTTCTTGAGCAAAACACTTCATATTATGTTGCCCCAGTCCACTCAGCTGTAAAGAGATAACCATGTGGTGGTTTGATGTACAAGGGAGACATGGCAACTCAGGAAAATCACCTGAATGGAAATCTCATGAGCCAGTGTTTATATCCAGGGATTAAAAGGATGAATAGTACAGCCCCTACTGTGAATCCCAACTGGTTAGGATTGGTTGTTCAACTATATCGAAGGATGACAATAGAGAGAAAAATAAAATCAAGTGCACAAGAAATTATTTTTCATAGATCCAATATACTTAGAATAACTCATGAATGTACAGATTAGGGATCAGACTCAGATGTTGACAAGCATGATGGTAATTCAAAAACATAAAATAAAGTTGAATGTTTTCATTACAATTTGCAGGAAATCATCATCATCATCGTCGTCGTCGTCATCATTATTTAATGTCCATTTTCATGTTGGCATGGGTTGGACGATTTGACAAAAGCTGAATAGGCTGAAGTTGGTACCAGGCTTCACTGTCTGTTTTGGCAAGGTTTTATGGCTGGACACACTTCCTAACACCAACCCCCTTACAGCATGAAATAGTAAATGAAATTTCTTATGAGAAACATTTTCTAGCTAATGGAGAATGGTTTGTAATTTGCACAATATAAGAATTCCCTGGTGAAGCTGCCAGTGCTGATGCAGAAGCTACTCCTAATTATCCTGAGCAGTTGGACAGATTGATTGCAAGTATGCAATGTTGATGAGACTGCATAAGGGACTAGAACTCTTAGAAATGAAGCAAACTGCAAATACAGATGAGAATATGGCAATTCCACCAACTCTTGACTGCAGACAATATTGCTAAAAGGTTGGTACTCATAGAGGGAGGGTTCCCAATTTTTGCTAATAGCAGTCCTAATTGTGAATGTAACATAAAAATTTAAAGAAGAGTTTACAATGAATCCAATTCCTATGCTGAGCTGTATGTACAAAGAGATGGTGTGCCATAAACATCAAATAATTTTGGCTAATCTTCTGCTCTTCAAGTAGATCTTGATGTGCGACTAGACCTTCTCACCCCATAACCCCCTCACGCTTTCCCCATCACCCCAAATCTCACTAACTGCACTATTCTTCTGGTACATTTAAATGTTTGCAGAACTGCAGACTTCAATAGTTTTGCCTTGATAACACTTGTCTTTCACACTGTTTCTCTTAATATACATCCTTCATTCTTAAGACAATCTTCCTCACCCACATTTTACATTGATCATCCTTCTATACCACCAACTCCTCACCCACATTTTACATTGATCACCCTTCTCTACCATCAAATTATCTCTCCTTCTCTACCACCATACATCTCTCATTCACCTCTATGCTTGCCTATCTCCCCCACACTCTTGCACCCAATCACACATCTCTTTCTCTCTCTTCCCCTCTCTTTCTTTCATCCTCTGTTTCTTTTTTATCCTCTCTTTTTCTTTCATCCTTTTTCTGTCTACTGTATCACTATTATTATTTCACTGTTCTTCCCTCCTTTCTACACTGTTAGCCATCTCCTACTCTTTCCTACCTTCCCCACCCCTCATCCACTATTCCCTACATCAACCCCTCAACACCCTACAGTCATAACTTACTCTTTCCTGCCTTACCTCTAACTTATCCCTCAACACTTGTTCATCATTATATTCACCCACCCATTCTCAAGCCATCTCTAACCCTCTCACTCTCCTATACACTTTGCAACTTTTATACCCAACCACACTCCCCATCTCTCATTCTCACTCATGCCAACTCACCACTATTTCATCTTTTTCTAGCTGCAACCTGGTTACTCTCACTCTCTTTTCTATAAAGTATAGAACCTGGTTGCTTTACTATTGCTAGGAACCAATCCTGTCCTAGCTCCTTCTCTCATACTTTGACCTCTCATCTCCTAGCATAAAAACCGCTTCCCTCTCTTCTGTAGTTCCGCTCAGTAGAAGGAATCTTAAGTTTTGTTAGCTGCATGGCAACCTCACTAGTGCTGAGGCCATGGAAAAAAGTACCCAGCACACACCATGAAGTGGTTGGCATTGGGAAGGGCACCCAGCCATAGAAAGCATGCCAAAGCAGATACTGGAGCTCAATGTTGCCATTGGACTTGTCAGATCCTGTCAAGCCATACAACCTTGACCAGTGTGGAATTTGGACATTAAGAGATAATTATATGTGTGTATGTATGCATTCTTTTATTCTTTTACTAATTTCATTTATTTGACTGTGGCCATGCTGGAGCACCGCCTTTAGTTAAGCAAATCAACTCCAGGACTTATTCTTTGTAAGCCTAGTACTTATTGTATCGGTCTCATTGGCCAAACTGCTAAGTTACGGGGATGTAAATGCACCAGCATCAGTTGTCAAGCGATGTTGGGTCGACAAACAGACACACAAGCATACACACACACACACACACACACACACACACACACACACACACAAACATATATATATATATATATATATATATATATATATATATACGATGGGTTTCTTTCAGTTTCTGTCTACCAAATTCACTCACAAGGCTTTTGTTGGCCCAAGGGTATAGTAGAAGATACTTGCCCTAGGTGTCACGCAGTGAGACTGAACCTGGAACCATGTAGTTGGTAAGCACACTACTTACCAAACAGCCACTCCTACACACACACACACATACACGTGTACGTGTGTGTGTGTGCATATATAATGCTTGCATTTGTTTTTATACATATACATACTTTTTATATAAATACTATGCATTCGTATACATGTTCGTGTATATATGTGTATATGCATATATGTGTGTATGTGTATGTATGTGTGTGTGTGTGTGTGTCTTCATGTGTGTGTCTTCTATCTGTTTGTATGTATGCCCTTACCCACACGATCTGTTGACAATGACAATCCGGAAGAAATGCTGATGATAATTTATTAGTGACTGACGATTCCGATTCTTACATCTGCTGGTACCAATGAAAGAACGCCTTTTAAGTCTATATTCAAATCCTGTTTTGTATATTTCTAGAGAGAAAAAAAATGTCCTTATTTTGTACATTTCTGAATATGTTCTTAGTAAAGATACATATATATATATATATATAT
>NC_068996.1:37710239-37710774 GCF_001194135.2 Octopus bimaculoides | reverse complement strand
TATATATATATATATGTATATATATATATATGTATATATATATATATGTATATATATATATATGTATATATATATATATGTATATATATATGTATATATATGTATGTATGTACATATGTATATATATATATATGTGTGTGTGTGTGTATACATATATAAAAGAGTCAGTCAGTAATGTCTGTGATAATGATCGTCATACCTGATTAACATTATGATCTTTGTATTTATTGACGTTATACATACATATAAATATACCTTTACAGAATAGACGTGCAAATATTGAATACATACGTGCACACACAGGCACATACGGGAACGCTCATACGCATCTTATTTATCATGCAACGGTGGGCTAACACCTACAAGTTTTTATTTGTTTGTATAGTACACAAGTACCTAGTCAATCACATGCAATATAGGTCAATTTGTATTGATTATTGTTTTTTTTTTTAAGAAAGGTCCTTAGATTTAATATTCTCAGTACACACACACACATATATTATATTATGCATACATGCAGTATATATATATATAT
>NC_068996.1:37706058-37709694 GCF_001194135.2 Octopus bimaculoides | reverse complement strand
GATAGATAGATAGAAAGATAGATAGATAGAGAGAGAGAGAGAGCTGGATGGATGGATAGATAGATAGATAGTTAAATGGATAGATAGATAGATAGATAGATAGTTAAATGGATAGATAGATAGTTAAATGGATAGATAGATAGATAGATAGATAGTTAAATGGATAGATAGATGGACGGATAGATAGATAGATAGATAGTTAAATGGATAGATAGATGGATGGATAGAAAGACAGATAGATAGATAGACAGAAAGATGGATGGATGTTTAGGTTGGTATGCAGGTAGAGAGAGAGAGAGAGAGAGAGTATCGAACGATGGTGAATGTATTGTGTGCATGCTCGTGAAACAATGTCACATGGCATGGAATTGTTCGCTTATCATTCCGAAAGTACCACACCTCAAGACGATGGCTAACATTATACCTCCCACTCTCCAGTAATTAATTTGAGCAAAAGCCATTATTTAATCTTTCTTAAGGGATATTCGCTCGGTCAAACTTCTTTTTTATTTTCACCACTCTTCTTTTTGAAATTTCATTTTCTGTATGAAAGCTTTTCTTCTTTCTTTTTTTTTCATCTTCCTGTGCATTCACGTTGTCAGGTGGTTTTATTTAGAGGAAAAAAATTAAGAATACATTTAAAAACAAAATTATTTCATTCATTTATCAATGTGTTATCGCTCTTTTTATTCTTCCTTTATATTTCTCTGTCTTTTCCTGTTGCTATTTCTTAACGTTCCCTCACTGGATATTAATTTATATGTGTGTGTGTGTACTTATTTAATTACCACTACCTTTCGAGAAATTACTTTTGTAAAGAGAGCGACCTGTTTGGTTTCTACGTGTAATTAATTAATGTATTCAGATTGTCAGAATCCTTTATTCCATTCTGTTGTTGCTTGTAAATACATGTACACTACATCTTTATGTGTAACTACCTGTAACCCACACATAGATCATATGTACTTATCACCAATTTTTAAAATACTTAACGAGCAGTTAGCAACGGGATACACATTTCACATCCAGTTTGCGGTTGCTGCTAGCTTCGCTCGGCCTGGTTCTATATTTCAAATCCCGCTCCAGTCAGCTTTGGTTGTTGCTTTTTTTTTTCTTCTTCTTCTTTCATCTGAGATCGATAAAATAAATACTGAAGACGACTTATATTCCTTTACCTCATCTTAATATTATTATAATACAAAGAATTCTATTTCATCTTCGTTCTTCCTTCTTTATTTTTCTTTATCGTTATCACGATAATAATAACAATAATAATAATGATAATAATAATCATTTCTACTACAGGCACGAGGCTTGGAATTTGAGGGGAGGGAGATAGTCGATCACATCGACCCTAGTAGTTGACTGGTACTTAATTTATCGACTCCGAAAGGATGAAAGGCAAAGTCGACCTCGGCGGACTTTGAACTCGGAACGTAGCAACGAGCGAAATACCGCCAAGCATTTTGTCCAGCGTGCTAACGATTCTGCCAGCTCGCCGCCGTCGTCATAATGATGATGATGATGATAACCATCTCCATCTTCTGATTCTTATCTCTCTTCTATACATAATACCATATAATGACAAGATTTTCATGAATGCAACACTTGCATAATGTAAGAGGAGGCCCGGGCGGGTTTGATCCCACTGCATGACATCAAGCAAATGTCTACTATAACCTTGGTTGTCAGAATTGGATTTCGTAGATGGAAAAATATCCAAATAACCTGCCATATTTGATATATGTGTCTTCTACTATAACCCTGAGCTAACCACGCCCTAGTGAGTGGTGGATTTAATAGATGCAAACTAGAAGAAGCCCATCGTTTTGTATGTGCATGTGTGTGAAGGCATTGTATGTGCTTGACCTCATGGAATATTTTTAAGCAAGCATCACATTGTCATCGTCGTCATCATGGAAGAAATGATACTTGTTTCCAGCATTCTGTGAAAAACATGTCTGGTGATAGGGAAATATTTCCTTGCTTGGAAGCAGATGAGGGTTGGCAACATGAAGGGCATCCAGCCATGGAAAAGCAGATATTAAATTATTGGTTATGTGCTAAGAAGCTTGCTTCCCAAACATGGTTCTGGGTTCAGTCCACTGTGTGGCACCTTGGGCAAGTGTCTTCTACTATAGCTTTGGGCTGACCTAAGCCTTGTGAGTGGATTTGGTAGATGGAAACTGAAGGAAACACATCGTTTATGTGTGTGTTTGTGTGTGTGTGTATTTGTGTGTCTGTTTGTCCCCCACCGTCACTTGACAACCGATGTCAGTGTGTTTACGTCCCCCGTTACTTAGCAGTTTGGCAAAAGAGACCAATAGAATAAGTATTAGGCTTACAAAAAATAAGTCTTAGGGTTAATTAGTTCAATTAAAGGCTGTGCTCCAGCATGGCCACAGTCAACTGACTGAAGCAAGTAAAAGAATAAAAGAATATATATATATATATATTTATACACACACACACACACACACACACACACACACACACACACACACACACACACATATATATATGTAATGGTAAGATCCAAGGATCAATGTGTAGGAAGTTAGTAAGCTTCAAGCAGTCCATAGAAGGTATAAAAACCACTTTCAGGAACAATAGTGGTTTATTGGTGCAGAAGGTTGTAAATTTTTCCCATATCGAAGTATGATAAGATGAAAAAAAAGGATATTTTATAGTGCACAGCAATTGGAATTGCTGTATATTCAAATAAATACCCAAGAATTAGAGAATGGAGCAGATTAAATCCAGACTACATGTGTTTCATAGCTGAGTTCCGCTATTTATGAAACATATGTAGCCTGGATTTTGTCTACTCCATTCCCTAATTTTGGAATATATATTCATTAGTTTTTTTGTATTTGGTTTGCAAAATTCTTTATGTGAATTCGTGTTGAAACAAATTTTGTTGTGTCTGGGGAAAGTCATACTTCCTTTATACCTTATTATCTAACATACTCACTGGTTCGATTTCCACTCATTTATTATTTATATTTTTTCTTCCAAAATTGTTGTTTCTTAGTTACTTTGTGTCATATATTTTTAATTATACTGGTTTAGGTTTCTTAATTTCATGAAGGCAGTTTTTAGCTGAGCGATATAACTTACATCATTAGTTTAATGGATAAACATATGTATGTGTGTATATATATGAATATGTATATATGCTACATGACCCCGACTGTTATGGTTTTCTTATTAACCTAATGCATAGTATTTCTGATAATTTGGGTAATCAATGCTTTTAAATTAATTCAATTGAAACTAATTAATTATGTATCACAATTATGTAATTACAAAATTAATGGTGCTTATGTTAATGAAACAGCTGTTGAATTATCTCTGAAATTTATGCTCTTCTGCTTTTATTCTAATAATGTTGCTCTTAGAAGTCATTTAAGTCACTTATGCTTATATATACAAGCAAATCAGCCCCACTTGGATTTACTGCAATGTAATAACAGGTTGGAGTTTTAATGATCTGTTCCTAATTGAGTTCTTAATTACTCTGGATTTGTTTTTTGATGTTTATGCATCAATCCTCGCTCTCTTTCTCTCTCTCTTGCTCTCTCTATCTCTCCCTCTCTCTCTCTCTCTCTCTCTCTCTCTCTCTCTCTCTCTCTC
>NC_068996.1:37699200-37703118 GCF_001194135.2 Octopus bimaculoides | reverse complement strand
GTGGCCGTTTTTGTGCGGGTGACACGTAAAAGCACCCACTACACTCTCTGAGTGGTTGGCGTTAGGAAGGGCATCCAGCTGTAGAAACTCTGCCAAATCAGACTGGAGCCTGGTGTTGCCATCCGGTTTCACCAGTCCTCAGTCAAATCGTCCAACCCATGCTAGCATGGAAAGTGGACGTTAAACGATGATGATGATGATGATGATGATATATATATATATATATACATAAACATATATATGCAGATGAATGGATACACACACACACACACACACACACACACACACACATATATGTATGTGTATATACAATAACTCCACAAAAACAGCAGTACCCTGACAACCAAAGCTTGTACCCTCTTCTATTTGATTTTCTCCATTCTACAGGAACGTGCTTAGTGTAGACCTATCAGTTAGACTATACTCACCACTCTCATCCCCCTTTCATCTAATGACAGCCAATGTTTGACATAAGTCTACACATCAGTAATGCTTGTACACTGGACAAGTGTATGCTGAATAGTTTTGTTTCTCTTTGCCTGCAGCTCTCACAGGTCTGGCTGACAGCTCTTCTGTGCTTTTTTAGAGTTTGTCTTAAATTAGCAATGCAGGCCAGTTGCATTGCTAAGCCAAGGACTCTTGGAAATTATCCATAGGCCTAACCTGGAAGTCACTCAGAATAGCCAAGACAGCTGATTTTCAATGATGATCAGTTTCCCTGAGATCATCATCACTTTTGACCATCACCACCACCACCAATCCACATTATGACAACTTGGAACTTCTATCTGTCACGTTGCCTGACTTGTAGAAGGCTGTGAGCACTTAATGACATTTCAGATACCAAGCACTCTACCCTAGCCTTTGCTTGACTCAGGACTACAGCTCTGTTGAAAAAAATGGAAAAAAATGTGTCTAACATACAACAACCACATCTGTTCACTGTCAAGGAATTGTTGGAAATGTCACAGCCTCAAAGTATACCTGTGCATCACCAGCCATGTTGTGTCCAATCCTCCACATGCCAGATATTGACAGCAAATGGAGCACCTAACCAGTGGACTGCCTCTCTTCCATAAAAAGCAGATGAGCAGATGTCTACTCCAAATAGACATGAACTGCAGTGAAGCATACCAGCCAAGTAGTAATGACAAAAGTGATATAAGCATTTGCCACTTCTGTTTTTATCCTGAGTAAGTCTGGTCGCTCTGTTTGTTACCACCTCCTAGTTCGCCATTGGGCAATCTGGACCAAACTAGATCCTGAGCAGTTTAATCAGTTTACCTGTCCAGCATCCCATGACATCATTGGACAGCATGGATCAGCTTATCTGGATGCTCAGTTGTAGGTCTAACAACATTTCTTGTTTGATTTTTGATCCTGTCACTGCCTTGTAGCCCCTTTAGAGTCATGCTAATCACCTCAATGTGAATAATAATGATAATGATAATGATAATGATGATGATGATGATGATGATGATGATGATAATAATAATGAATGCAGTACCAAGCAGTGACTCTCATGGCTTCTGATCTTAATTGATTGGAAGTGTTATCATGTACATTGTTTTGTCTTGATATAAAAGATGGACTACAGCAAATATTCTGCTCAAAACCACAGATTTGCTTGTCAGTTGTCTGACCTTAACCAGTTGAGCATGTCCCTTGGTGGCTGACGATATGTGCATCTTTGATCATGAGCAGAAGTAGTGGGGGAGCATCATAGCCATGTGTTGAGAAGAATTCTTTGGGGTTTGAATAATTTACTTTTGGAAACATGGGTGTTTTGCTCCTTAAAGAAGTCTTATTCAGGGACCTTTTGAGCGGGATGGGTTACTCGACCTGAAGAAAATTCTAACTGGGCCCCCACCTGCAAGGTCATGTGCTGTTTATCTTGATATGAGATCACCATATCGCACACATACGGTTATGATGCATGTGCCTGGTGTACCCTGATCAGACGGGTAGTCATGATGGGTATAATGGGCTTCGTATATTTTATCCCAGTGTCACTTTGATGACATGCCCTGCTCTCTCATTCAATAATAATGATAATAATAATAATAATAATAATAAATATGATAATAACAACAACAACTTAAGAAAAATATATATGTAGAGAATGTGTCAGAAAAATGTAGAGCCTGTGGAACTTGGAATGAGGCAGTGGCACACATTGTGGTAGAATGCTCCAAGTTGGTACAGGAAGAATATAAGAAATGGAGGCATGACCAGGTTGTAAAAGTTTTACACTGGAAACTGTGCCAGAAATGGGGATTTGAAGCTGGAAACACATGGTACAATCATCAAGTTGAAAGTACTGGAGTCAAGAAAATGTAAGATCTTGTGGGACTTTCCTATTCAATTGGACAAGAAGTTAGAAAATAATAGACCAGACATAACGATTATAGATAAGGAAAAGCAAAGTTGTTTACTTATTGACGCATCAAGCTTGTTTGATTCCAGGATCATAAAGAAAGAGGAAGAAAAACAAAAAAAAACATAACTCCTTAAGGTTTGAAATAGGAAGAATTTGGAGCATGCAAACAATCATGGTCATGCCTATAATAATTGGTGCGTTGGGAACAGTAAGCCGAGATATAAACAAATGGCTGAAGGAGATTGGAATGGAATGCCCGGTAGAACTCCTACAGAATGTTTGCCTCTTAGGGACAGTAAGGATTATCAGGAGGGTTCTAAACACTTGAAAGACTGCTCATCACTTGTGGACACTTAAGGTTACAGGTAGTAACTTGCTACCCACATAATTCCTACCAGGAATAAGACCAAACTTGAGCCAAACCAAAATAATAATAATAATAATAATAATAATAATAATTGATACTTGGATGTTGAATGTCTCCCACAATAATTAACAACCAAGTATCAAAGCTTATAATGTGCAGAAAGAGACCCTGTGAGACCTCTGACAGCAGGCTACTGTCTGCTCTTACAGAATCTACCAGAGCAAACAAGATTCAACGCTCTGAGAAGTAAAACAATAATAATAATAATTGTTTCTTGAATGGGCACAAAGCCTGAAATTTGGGGATGGAGATGAATCAATCCATTGACACTGTAGTTGATTGGTAACATATATTTATTAATTCTGGAAAGATAAAAGGTAAAATTGATTTTGGCAGGATTTGAACTCAGAACACTTCATAGCGGGAATAAACACATCATAGCATTTTGTCTACCATTTTATTGATTCCACTAATCCACTACCTTTAATAATGATGATGATGGTGATGATGATGATGATGAAGATGATGATGGTGATGATGATGATGATGATGATGGTGATGATGGTGATGATGGTGATGATGATGGTGATGGTGATGGTGATGGTGATGGTGATGATGATGATGATGATGGTGGGACCTGAAATTTGGTGGGAGTGGACTAATTGATTACATCGACCACAGTGTTTCACTGGTACTAAATTCATCAACCCCAAAAGGGTGAAAGGTAAAGTCAGCCTCAGCAGGATTTGAACTCAGAACATAAAGACAGATAAAATACCTCTACGCATTTTTCCCAGCATGCTAATGAGTCTGTCAGTTCACTGCCTTAATAATAATAATAATAATTGAAAAAGTGCCACACCCTAACAGTTGAGGGAACCTGTGGAAGAGGTAGGCCCAGGAAGACCTGGGCTGAGGTGGTGAGGCAAGACCTTCGAACATTGGGCCTCACCGAGGCGATGACTACTGACCGAGACCTTTGGAAATGTGCTGTGCATGAGAAGACCCGGCAAGCCAAGTAAGATCGTTGCCAGTGCCCCTGGACTGGTTCTTGTGCGGGTGGCACATGAAATGCACCATTGTGAGCGTGGCCGTTCCCAGTACCGCCTGATTGGCTCCCGTAGGATTTTCGAGCGAGATCGTTGCCAGTGCCCCTGGACTGGCTTGTGCG
>NC_068996.1:37681045-37691692 GCF_001194135.2 Octopus bimaculoides | reverse complement strand
ATATATATATATATATATATATACACGAGGTCTGATCAATAAGCGTCTGGACTGTTGCTATAGTAATGAAGCTAAAGTATACAGAGTGAACCTGCTTGGCACAGATTGATCTTGAATTCTGCTGTGCATGCACATTAAGTTTTAACATTCTAGCTCACTTCCGTTGTTTACAGCAGTGCTTGGAAGTAATGTGTGTATCGTGTGATCGTTGCATTGACCATGACAGAGAAAGTTGAGCAGAGAATCTGTATAAAATTTTGTCAAAAGCTTGGCGATGCCTGCTCAAAGGCCTACACAAAGTTTCCAAAAGGTTTTCATCATTCTTGACACAATCAAGGAGACCTTGTGCAACTGAAACCTGAGTGTCATTTTGGTCAGCTGAAAGCAGTTTTTGGCACAAACTTGGCAGACATACATCTCATACCCAAATCTTCAGTGATAATGGACTGAATCGAACCCTAACTAATCTGCACATTCTCTGATGATAAATCACAGATGGTAATTCAAGGATTTCCTCTCACAGTTGCATGCACAGCTGTGATGTTTTTCTCAGTTCTGCTGGTTGCAGATCCCCCAGAACATTCATCACAATTGACATTTTTTCGGCCATCTTGGAAATGTTTGAATCACTCGTACACTTGTGTGTGGCTCATACACTCCTCTCCATACACTTTCTGTAACTTTGCGTAGGCCTCTGAGCAGGTATTGCCATGATAACTTTCGCTGTCATGGTCAATGCAATGGTAACATGTTACACATGTTCCTTCAAAGCACTGCTGTAAACAGTGGAAGTGAGCTAGGACATTAAAACTTAGTATGCATATACAGAAAAGTTCAAGGTCAATCTGTGCCAAACAGCTTCACATTGTGTGCTTTAGCTTCGTTACTATGGCAACAGTCTGGATATTTATTGATTGGACCTTGTATATGCATATACATATATTTGTGTATCTGTATTTGTGTCTGTACATATACATATAAGTATATTAGTATTTACATATTCTTTTACTTGTTTCAGTCATTCTGACTGTGGCCATGCTGGAGCACTGCTTTTAGTCGAGCAAATCAATCCCAGGAGTTGTCCTTTATAAGCCTAGTACTTATTCTATCAGTCTCTTTTGCCGAACTGCTAAGTTATGGGGACATACATGCACCAGCAGCAGTAGCTGTCAAGCGATGGTGTGGGGAAAAACACAGACACATAAACATATGCATACACATATATATAAGACACTTGCCCAAGGTGCCATGCAGTGGGACTGAACCCAGAAGTGCATGGTTGGTAAGCAAGCTACTTTATTTCATAGAATTGGCTATAAAAGCCATACATAGAGGTAGTAGCTGTGGGCTCTACAATACACAAAATGAAATGAATGAAAAAATAATTAATGAAATTGGTGAGGGAAGACAGACAATGCCCGCTGATTGCTGCTTCCCGAAAACATTGTTCTTTTTATAACAACCAAATTGAGGTTATGAACCTCTTACTTTTATTTGTTTTGCACGAAGCCTCTTACATTTTTCATAAATGGGCCATATGCCCCTCCCATTTTTATCGGGTTTAAATGATCTTATTAACTCCCAATTCTAAACTCTAAATTTCCTTTTTTCCTTCTCTTCTTCCCTTCTTACCCAACGTACTGTTTCGTAGCGTTGCTACCTCCAACGGTTTTTTACAAATAAGTTATGTAGCAATCTTCTCTAACTACAGTTATCACATTCGGTTAAAATGTCTTACAGTTAAGCTGGTTCCTATGTATTTCCCTGAAGAGAAGATTACATCCTTATCAACATCACCTATTCCTTTGGAAGGTACAATTTGTAATCTTCGAAACATATGTTGGGAATAAAAGAATTCATTTAAGATATGCGTTTTACTCCATTTAATAAATTTTTATATATATATATATATGTATATCCTTCATTGATGTATATCGATAAATGATACAAACACTTATGAGAAAACACAAAACTGTTGGCACTCTTTTGTTACATTCCCTGTTAGAAATTCAGTGACTGACCTGCTACAATCTATAACCAAGTAAACAGCAATACTGTTGTTCAGAAATTATGGATATAAAATAAATAAATAAAAAAAAAAACAGTAGCAACGTTGCCACTGCTACGATCACCACCACCACCTCCACTATTACTGAATTCCAGAGACGTTACACTGGCCTGAACTTGAACCTCTCAAGACATTCAATGTTTATATGCATTTCTTTTACAAGCATAAACACTGTACAAAACACAAATACAACATGGATAGATATGATCAAATGACCTACTAGATATTGTAGTCAAATATGCCTCAAATCAGACATCACTACCACCATCATCTTAACATTTTAGCATTTAAACTGACTGTGTTTAGCCCAAATATTCTACATGTTTTATGTTCAAACTGACCAGATCTAGCCTCTCACGCCTACCCTACAATGTCATTCTAAAAATAAACAATCACTTCATTGAAATCTCAAAGCTATGAGACAATGCATAATTAATTCAAAACAATGTGAATAAATAAGCATTATATTTGGCATAATAATCTCAATGTTAAAAACTTAAAACAGCCATATCTAACCCAAATATTCTACCTGTTTTATACTCAAACCAGCCAGATCCAGCCTCTTACGCCTATCCTACAATATCATTCTAAGAATAAACAATCAAGTGTGGGTATGAGGCACAGGCATGGCTGTGTGGTAAGAAGTTTGCTTCCCAACCACATGGTTCTGGGTTCAGTCCCACTGCAAGTGTCTTCACTATAGCCTCAGGCCAACCAAAGCCTTGTGAGTTGGTTTGATCAACAGAAACTGAAATAAGTCCATCACATGTGTGTGTGTGTGTATGTGTGTATTTGTGTTTGCGTTTTCCCCCACCACTGCTTAACAGTTGACGTTGGTATATTTACATCTTTGTAACTTAACAGTTCAGCAAAAGAGTCAAGTAACAGGCTTTAACAAAAAAAATGCAAAAATAAGTACTGGGGTTAATTCATTCAACTAAAATTCTTGAAGGCAGTGCTCCAGCATGGCTACAGTCTAATGACTGAAACAAGTAAAAGATAAAAGATAAAGTCAAATTATTGAAATCTCAAAGCTGTCAGATAATGCTTAATTCATTGAAAGCAATGTGAATTAACGAGCGTTACATTTGACAGAGTAATCTGAATGCTAAAGGGTTTTACACACACACACACACATGTATGTATGTATGTATGTATATATACATATGTATATATATATCTCTTTAGCCTTATTCTACCCGTTTTATGTTCAAACCAGTCAGATCCAGCTACTCACACTTACCATACAATGTCATTCTTAAAGTAAACAAAGCTATGAAATAATGTATGATCTATTGAAAACAATGTGAATAAATAAGCGTTGCATTTGATTGAGTGATCTGAATAATGTAATGAGAAGGTCATGGCTGGAATGCATTTGATCATCATTGGTTTGCTTATTCAAATTTCACCTTGGGCTTAACAACTACAGCAATGACATTATACAGATTATACAGTTGTGGCCAAAAGTTTGGAACATATGTATGAAAATTAGAATTTTTATATTAAATACCCCAAGTTATATTTAATTTGCAATATACCATATTATTACTTGGCCAAAAGTTTGAAACATAGGGCTGAAAAATTAGAATTTTTATATTAAATGCTCAGCTACATACGCTGTATATATTTGAATCAAATTATACTTGGGCATTACAATTTTGTTTTAAAAAATGTTTCAAACTTTTAGCCATGACTGTAGATTATATACAGAAACTTTCATAAATATCATGTGCAAAAAACATCAGCACTTTGTACTTTATGCCTTGTACTTGTGTTTCTTGTTGAAGGGGTCAATAAGTTATCCTTCTTGCTGCTTAGTGTTGGTGTTGTTACCCTGATATTTATTGGCATTCCACTCTTTGAGAAACTAATTTCAATGTGTCCCCAATAACACTGTCACTACCCTGTGTTCTGTCCACTTCTACCTTTCTATACTTTAAAGAACTTTTCACTTGTTTATTTATTTATTTATTTATTTATTTATTTATTTATTCATTTATTTATTTATTAAGCATAATAGATGGTTGACATACTTCAAAAATCTGTTTCTCCATTTTCCCTTCAGTTCCTCTTCGTTTGTGCAATGTGTCATTTCTGTGAAGGCCCCTTCCGCTGACCTCCATATGGTGGATGGGAATTGCTAACACATTTCCTGTTTCTAAATACTTTAGGAGGAAGTGGCATTATATTCATCATTCATTATGTATGTATGTGTGTGAGAGAGAGAGAGAAAGAGAGAGAGAAAGAGAGAGAGAAAGGGAGATAAAGAGAGGGAGAGAGAGAATGTATGTGTATGTATGCATACACAAACACAGACGCATGCACACAAACACAGATACATGCACACGCACACTCTCACGCACACTAGTTTATACATACATTCACAAATATATCTTTTGAGTATGAGGAATGAGGAAGTGGATGAAAATATTGTTGATAATAAGCTTTTTTTAAAAAAAAGCATGAAGACTCATATTTAAAAAGGTGCAATGAAAATTGTCAAAATTCATGACAAATAAAATGGAAAAAGTTTAATAAAAATGATGACAACATCAATGGTATCGGTGGCGGCGGCAATGGTGGTGGCTTCTAAGATGCTAAATATAACTTGGCTAGGACTGAATCGAATACGTTATAGTTTCTGAAGCTTTACACAACTTCTTAATATGAACAAACAAGTGTATATTATCTCATACTTGTCAATATAAAATGGCCTCTAATCAGATTCCACTCTTTGTTGTCAGGCAATCAAAGATGAGGTTAGTATGTGGAAAGGCATTGAATATAGGGTCAGGATTAGCAATAAGTTTATAAATTTAACTGTAGCTAATGCAGTCACGATATTTTCTTAAACTCTTTATCAATGGCATCTAAATCTGGGAAATGTTGCTAAGAACAAGCTATAATTAACAAATTTGGCATATGCTTTTGATAATCCTGCTTTCCTTTCATGAAGGAGTTTCTCTCATTACTGTCATTATGGAATCAAAGTCAGCTATCTGCATGCAGAACTATCAGAATTTGACACTGGCATCAGCTTCCCTTATTTCATGTGATTAAACTCCAGTTTATTCAAACTCAATGATTAACTGTAGTAAAAGTTAGCTGAAGTTTACTATCTCACTGTATTCCAACCTTTTTGAACTTCATACTCAAGCAACCCCCACTTCTTATCTATTTTCTCACCTAGTCAAGCTCCATACTTAACTCCATACCTAGTTGTACTCAAACCTAAGCAAACTAACAATACACCCAACTAGCAGAACTCAATATGTAGTCAAACTCTAAAATTAGCCAAACTCAATATCTAACCAACTCCATACCGAGCTGTACTCAAACCTAAGCAAACTAACAATACACCCAACTAGCAGAACTCAATATGTAGTCAAACTCTAAAATTAGCCAAACTCAATATCTAACCAACTCCATATCAAGCTGTACAATAGTCTAACTGAACTGCATTCCCAGGGCCTGATTAAGATCCACAGAGGCCCTGAGCACTTAAAAGATTTTGGTGCACCCATATATGTGTAATTCAAAATATAAACAACAATAAACCATAAAATAAATTTTTATTCTTCAAAATAAAACAAAACTAAAAGTAAGATAGGCGTAGGAGTGGTTGTGTGGTAAGTAGTTTGCTTACGAACCACATGGTCCCAGGTTCAGTCCCACTGCGTGGCACCTTGGGCAAGTGTCTTCTACTATAGCCTCAAGTCGACCAAAGCCTTGGGAGTTGATTTGGTACATGGAAACTGAAAGAAGCTCGTCGTATATATGTATATGTATATATATATATATATATATGTATGTGTGTGTGTATATGTTTGTGTGTCTGTGTTTGTCCCTCCCAACATCGCTTGACACCCGATGCTGGTGTGTTTAGGTCCCCGTAACTTAGCGGTTCGGCAAAAGAGACCGATAGAATAAGTACTAGGCTTACAAAGAATAAGTCCTGGGGTTGATTTGCTCAACTAAAGGCGGTGCTCCAGCATGGCTACAGTCAAATGACTGTAACAAGTAAAAGAGTAAGATGGAAAATAACATTTATTTTTGTATACGTCCATATTTCAAAAGTTTTCTCATACCTGCTTTTTTTTCATTACAAAGTCTTTCATCAGATCCTCACTATGACACCATGAACACTTTGAAAATATATTTCCAATCATATAAACCATTTCAAATATTACTTTAGCAAGTTTAAAGTGATTTTTGTGCTGTAAAGTTAAGAAGGATAATTTAGATCATGTAGTTTAGGGTACATTTATACCTCAGACAAAAAAAAAACAAAATTAACAGGATAGCCATTGCTCAATAAGGATTGGCTAGGAGTTAAACAACAGCAACAGGAAGAACTGTGATCAATCCGCTAGCTAGGAGGAGTAATCAAATCTCCCTACTGTCTTGAAAAGGAAATGACAGATGGATAATATTGTCTGAGAGAAAGATAGGATGATGGTCATAACTGGAACTCCTTTGATCATAGGCATGCTTAAACATGACAGATTGGGGTTAAACAACAAATAACACCAGATGTTTCCTCCAAGGCTGATTAGACAATATGTATACACTTACAGGTATGCCCACATACACACACCCATGCATGAGCCAGTGAGGGTGCATTGCTCAACTTGCTAGAAGTAGCAGTCAAATTTCTCATATCACATCTACATCTTAAACATTATTTATTCACATTGTTTAGAATTAATCATACAATATCTCAATAGCTTTGAGATTTTGATGTGATTACCTGTTTTTAGACTGACATTGTAGGGTGAGTGTGAGAGGCCAGATCTGGTTGGTTTTAACATAAAATGGGTAGAATACTTGGACCAGATCCACTCGCTCCATTGGTCACAGCGAGAAGGGTTCCAGTTGATCCAATCAATGGGACAACATCCTTGTGAAATCAATGTTCAGGTGGGTGAGTATTCTACAGACACATGTACCATTAGTATAGATCTCAGGGAGATTCAACATGACTCAGAATGTATTAAAGCTGAACCTTTGAAATACAAGTACTACCAGTTTAGTGGACTGGAGCAATGTGAAATGAAGTTTCTTGCTCAAGGACACAACATGCTGCCAAGTATCAGACTCATTACCTTACAATCATGAGCCAAACACCCTAATCACCAAGCCATGTCCCTGATACTGCTGATTTACCAGTTAAAGGGTTAAAACAAGAAAACATATCAAATAGTATAGTCCTAGATTTACAAAGATGAAATGAGTATGACCAGAATGTCTTTTGTTATATTTTTATTTGCTTGGGGTTGACCTCAATCTAAACAACACCAACAGACACATAGACCTTGTGAATTGGTGAGAATGTATTAATATTATTGCAAAGAACACTGGATGTATTTTCATTGCCACTTCTGAAGGTCAAAGAATTAATTACCCTTTCCTGGAAATCTATCAGAAAAAAAGAAAAAGAAAAAAAAATAATGGCCGTGTGGTAAGAAGCTTGCTTCTCAACCACATGGTTCTAGGCTCAGTCCTATTGTGTGATACCTTGGGCAAGTGTCTGCTACTAATCAAGCCTTGTGAAATGATTTGGTAGATGGAAACCGAAAAAAGCCTACCATATGTGTATGTGTGTGTGCGCGCACACGTGTGTGTGTGTGTGTGTGTTTTTGTATCTGCATTTGTCCTCCCCATCATCGCTTGACAACCGATGTTGGTGTGTTTACGTCTCCATAACTTAGCAGTTTGGCAAAAGAAACTGATAGAATAAGTACTAGGCTTTCAAAGAATAAATCCTGGGGTCAATTTCTTTGACTGAAAAAAACCTTGTAAGGCAGTACTCCAACATGGCTGCAATTAAATGGTTGAAACACGTAAAAAATAAAAGAATGATTCTTTGAAAGGTTACCTATCAGCATATATTTTTTATGGTTTTTTTGTCACATTAATCAAAATTTTTGCCCCTCTCATCTAAGAAATAAATTATTGGCTGAAGAATGAAAGCTTTAACAGCAAGAACAGCAACAGTAAACTGTTTTTATTTATTTCCTTTTTCCTTTCCTTTTTTTCTTTTTATTT
Source organism: Octopus bimaculoides (assembly GCF_001194135.2). Classification (NCBI taxonomy): domain Eukaryota; kingdom Metazoa; phylum Mollusca; class Cephalopoda; order Octopoda; family Octopodidae; genus Octopus; species Octopus bimaculoides. Next base: position 37,683,573 of record NC_068996.1, on the reverse strand, counting down.
TGTTATCAGCATAAATACTCGTATTTGTAATAGAAAATATGTTATTTGTGGTGTGTTCGAAAGATCGGTTAGCTAGATTAGATTTATACTTTAAGGAGAAATACAGGAGTTGCAGGAAGAAAATATTTTGAGAAGGACAGGCTGTTTTGTTGTGTAAGTCTTGAAACAGCAATTTGTAGTGGAGGAAATACGATAACAGTATCTAGGAAAAGTATTTTGATTATTGTTGCACCATTACACCAATATCAATAACACATGGTTCAATATCGCTTCTTTCTCTTTAGTCAATTGGTTAAATTTCTAACTGGGTAGCTAATTGATCGTTTGTGTTATGTGCTGGTTAAGCAATCAATCAGTTGTTTGACAGGTAAAGTGCTTTCGTTGCTATTTGCAACCTCTTCAATGGCACGCCCTGTTTCGTCAAGGTGTGCCATAAGTTTTATGATAAATATAACTTATGACTGGCAAAGACCAAGGGACCAGATGACATTGCAGTAACATTGGCTGACTAAAGAATTCAATATGTTACGTTAGCAAGGACTGATTAATCCTTCTGTTATCAGATTTCTGTTGACATACACTACCCTTTGTTTCAATAAATTTTGGAAATAATGAGTAAGGCGCAGGTATGACTGTGTGGAGGTACAGGTGTGGCTGTGTGGTAAGAAGCCTGTTTCCCAACCACATGGTTTCAGGTTCAGTCCCACTACTGTGAAATTTTGATGGAAGATTTTAATTTAGATAATTTTAAAACATCATCATCATCATCATCATCATCATTATCACCATCATCTAACATTCCTTTTCCTTGGGTTGGACAATCTGACAGAAGCTGGCCTGTGGCTTGTAAATTTATAACAGTAAGTTTATATCATAGAACTAGGAACAGTCTCCAGTGGGTTGGTAATGAAAGGATTAAACAATAAGAAGGAATATACATAATGGTATTAATAGGAATAAGTCTTTGAACCTGGTTTGTTGATTTCTCTTAGATTTCTTTTATTTTTTTCAATATCTTTTACTTGTCTTAGTCATTAGATTATGGCCATGCTGAGGAATTTTAATCAAACGAATCAGACATAAATACATCAACACTGGTTGTCAAGCAGTGATGAGGAACAAATGCAGACACTATGACACACACGATCTCTCTCACACACACTTGCATGTGCGCGCACACACACACACACTTGCATGTGCGCACACACACACTTGCATGTGCGCACACACACACACACACACACAACGGGCTTCTTTCAGTTTCTGTCTACCAAGGCTTTGGTCAGTCCAAGGTTATAGTAGAAGACACTTGCCCAAGGTGCCATGCAGTGGGACTGAACCACACTGCCATGCCATATATATATATATATATATATCGTCGCCAGTACCGCCTGACTGGCCCTTGTGCCGGTGACACGTAAAAGCACCCACTACACTCTCTGAGTGGTTGGCGTTAGGAAGGGCATCCAGCTGTAGAAACTCTGCCAAATCAGATTGGAGCCTGGTGTCGCCTCCTGGTCCACCAGTGCTCAGTCAAATCGTCCAACCCATGCTAGCATGGAAAGCAGACGTTAAACGATGATGATGATGATGATGATACATACACACATATACACACACACATACACACATGTATACATACATACATACTTACATAGATGCATACATACATACATACATGCATACATACATGCATACATACATACATGCATACATACATACATACATACATATGTACACGCAACAGACTTCTTTCAGTCTCCATCTACCAAATCCACCCACAAGACTTTGGTCAGCTTGAGGCTATAGTAGAAGACACCTCCCCAAGGTGTCATACAGTGGAAGTGAACTCAGCAAACTTCTTATGACATAGCCACATCTGCATCTAGATATAATAAAACTTTCGCCATTTGGCACACAATAAATAAATAAATGAATGAAAACAGGTCTGTTTCAAATGGAAAATAGGAATTAGTAGTAGACTGGCTGGTTCCTTTGTTCAAGTAGGAATAGTGCCTTATTTCACAAAAAGTAAGTGACAGCAGACATACCTACGAATCAGAATAGGACAGTTGCTTCAGATTCTACTTAAGATAAAACTTACCGGCTTCAAGCCACATCCTTCCACTTAAAAACAGAAAACTAATTTTATTTATAAGTGTTTTTGAGCTTTATTTTTTGGGGGGGGCTATATGAGAGATGATTCAGTTAAAAGTTGTTTATTTTGTGTTTTTTTTTTTTTAAATATTGTCACTCTATATATGTAAAGTCAGTATTCTATGGGAATTTTGTTTGTATTCCATTGATAACTAGCTTTTATTCTTTTTTATTATCAGTCTCATTGCAGTTCTTTTTTCTATTCTGTTGGGATTTTATTACATACTTTATTGATAGTCCCTCTGTGTGGCTCCTTGGGCAAGTGTCTCATACTATAGCCTCAGGCTCACTAAAGCTTTGTGAGTTGATTTGGTTGACAGAAACTGAAAGAAGCCGATTATGTATATATATATATATATATATATATATAT